>NW_016107419.1:3306894-3374522 GCF_001604975.1 Cebus imitator
AAAAAAAAAAAAAAAAAAAAAAAAAAAAAAAAAAAAAAAAAAAAAAAAAAAAAAACTTATAGCTCAATAATAAAACATAAAGTTCCAAATAAAAAATAGGCAAAACATCTCAATAGACAGTTTTCCGAGGAAGATATGCAAATTACCAAGAAGCACATGAGGAATGCTCTACATCATTAGTTAACAAAGGAAAGCAAATCAAAACCACAGGGAGATGCCACTTCATATACACTAGGATGTCTAGAATCAAAAAGTAAAATAATAACTAGTGTCAGTGAGTTAGAACTCTTATGTGATGCTGGTAGGAATATTACATGGTACAGTTTCCTTGGAAAACAATTTGGCAATTCTTCAAACAATTAAACATAGAGTTATCATATGAAAGATCAATTCCACTCCTAGCTATGTATGCAAGAGAAATGGAAACATACATTCATACAAAACCTTATACATGAATATTTACAGTAAACATTGAATAATGATTCATAATAGACAAAAGACGAAAACAATCTAAATTTCCATCAACAGACAGATGGATAAACAAAACGGTATATCAATACAATGGATTTCTGGAAGGGAGGCATAGAAAGAAATGAAGTACTGATGTATCTGCCCATTTTTGATAAACCTTGAAGATATTACCTTAAGTGAAAGATGCCTGTTGTAAAGTCCACATAGTATATTATTCCATTCATATGAAAGTCTAGAAAGGAAGTCTATGGAGACAGGGTGTAGATTAATAGTTGCTTAGGGCTGAGAATGGGGGTTGAATTATGAAGGGATGAGGGGATAGTAGTTAAAGGGTATAGAGTTTTTTTTTTTTGAGGTGATACAATGCTCTAAAATTGATTGTGGTAATGATTAAAACATATCTGTAAATATATTGTAAATCACTGAATTTAATATTTTTAAAAAATTGATGCATAATAATGCTATATATACATACACACACACACACACACACACACACACATATATATAAACTACATGATGTTTTGAAATATGTATACATTGTGGAATGGCTGCAATGAGTAAATTAATATATGTATTACTTTAAATGGGTGAACTGTAGCCAGAGAATTTTATCTTAATAAAGCTATTTTTTGAAAAAAGGAAACTTTGATGAGTTTGTTAACTCATTCTGTACATTTAACTCTAAGGCTAGATAGCAGCTACACAAAAGAAAAATAATATGAATTCTGGGAATAAAAGGAATATTATAATGTGTCAAATCCTTTGGAACTGAATATTCAGTTCTTATAGATGAACAAAAATACAAAATATTTGGCTTTTTTACATTGAAGCAAATTATTTGCCAAGGCTAACTAAATGAGGTAGGCATGCTAACAAGCGAAGGATTCGATTTCTACTGAGAAAAGTAGTCTTATGCAAGAGGCTATCATAAGTCCTTATTGACTTATATTGAAATTCAAGAAAGCTATCTTAGGTAGCCTTTGCAACACTCCTTTCCCCAAAACAACACATGTCTAGAGGGGGAACTAAGGAAAAAAAGGAGGTCAGGGAGTACACTCAAGGTAGAAATGAAAGCAAACATGATTGAGATTTATATACTATGTAGCCACTACGATAGTTACATTCTAGATAGTTACATTCTAGATAGCTACATTCAAGATAGAAATGAAAGAAAACATGGTTGAGATTTATATACTATGTAGACACTGAGATAGTTACATTCTAGATAGTTACATTCTAGACAAAGTAGCCAGACAATCAAGTACATATAGTGTAACTGAGAAAAAGAAATGGAAAATTAAATGTTTCCAAGTCAGTATATAAGCCTGAAAAGAAAGAGATACATTTAACATTATTATGTTGCAAAGTAGTAAGTGTTACTTGTTGCCTAAAAATTTGAAGAAACCTGGTAAAAGTCACCTGGAATGATTGAGGCACTTCAAATTTGATTTTTTTTTTTTTTTTTTTCCGTGGCCTGGCTCTGTGGCCAGGCTTGAGTGCAGTGGCATGATCTCGGCTCACTACAACCTCTGCCTTCCGGATTGAAGCCATTCTCCTGCCTCAGCTTCCCAAGGAGTTGGGAGTACAGGGGTGCGCCACCACGCCCAGCCAATTTTTATATTCTTAGTAGAAACAGGCATGTTGGTCAGGATGGTCTCAATCTCTTGGCCTCGTGATCCGCCCAGTTCAGCCTCCCAAAGTGCTGGGTTTACAGGTATGAGCCACCTGCGCCCAGCCTGGATGTTGGTATTTTAGGGAGAGAGTCTAGTTCTGTTCAGAGGATAGGACAGAACTATATTTAAGAGTGTGATTCTTAGAAGCAGAATTTAAAGCTCTTTATGAATAAAACAAAGGACATTGAAATTTTATTGTATTTTTGGTAATAATCCAAATGTATGTTGGAAAATAGTTTTATCTAGAATGATTTTAAGAAAGATGAAAACAGAAGAACAGCATATAGCTTTCGTTATAGAACTAGTGTAAGTGTATCTGTGTATATGTACTTATGTGTGTGAATATATATACACACATACACACATACATTTTATATACATACATATATATATATATATATATATATATATATAAAATAACACAGAATTGGTGAAGGTTATATTGAATAGAGTGAATAGAGGTAAAAAACTGTGAAATGTAGTATAAAATTGTATCAAGAGAAGGTCCCGTGTAGAAAAGAACACCGAAATGCAACTTTAGAAGTATTACCGCACTATAATTAATATGTATAGATTTTCTGAAGAATGTAGGCTAACACTAATTTAATTCAAGGCCAGCTAAGAGCTTGATAGGTGTAAGTGGAATGAATGCATTTCAATTAATATAGAGACATCCTGTGTATCATTCACTCTCAACAGAGGGTTGTAATAGAAAGCGTACTTGCTTTGGATGAGACAGACCTAAATCTAAATTTCAACACTGACTTATTAGCTCTGTGATCTTAGTGACCTCAGTAAGGAATTATTTTAGCATGGTTCTATTCTCAGTTTCACTTTATATAGCAAATATAGTAGAGGTAGTGGTAAGGTGAGAATCAAGACTAATTAAGAGTTCCGATGTGTGAGGTCCAGCTAATTCTAGTCTTCTGCACTGGTTTCTGCTGATCCCACAAGATTATGACACCACACTTCGGTGATCTACTAGGGTCTTTCTTTTTCTCTCTCTTTCCTCACAGAAGCTTCAAACTCTTTGTTGGAATGCTTTTCTGTCTTTCTTTCATCCATAGGTGTTTTTTGCTCACACTTATAAGTAGTACAATATACTAGGCTACTGTGTGAATTAATAAGAAAGCCAAACACTGTATCTCCCTGCTACTGTTATGTGGTTATGCTTTAACAGTGAAATCTAGAGACAATACAGATGCCTTTGCTGTTTGTCTTGAGGAGTGATGCCACAATCCCAGGTTAGGGTGGAAAGGTGTTAGCATGGAGATGAAGTTGAAACAGCTCTGTCAGAGCCAGTGGGTCTTGCTGGTGTCCCATAATCGTATCATTAATAGGGCTATTGCTGCTCTGATTCTTTCTAGGAGAATATGACATAGATGATCTTTCTACTGTTAGATAAGTAGAGACATGCAAATATCAAATTTTTTGCTTAGATTTAGAAAAATTTCTATTAAATTTTCTCCAAGTCAGAGAGAGTAGAGGAGAATAGGAAGCACTGATACCCACTTGGAATGTGAATAGGCATCTGTGAAAGTCCTGTGAATTATTCTCCAATTCTGCTAATCAAAATAATGTTTGGTAAGAGCTAGCTGATAATAAAGTAGCCCTTTAAATGATATTACTTGAATCAAGGAAGTTGACTTGGAAAGCCTGTGTTTAACACCATTAAGGTGATTAATGGTATTATATAGCTGCTTTAGCAAAATTCACCTATGGGACAAAGTGCTTTTTATATAATATCCCTTTTCATTTTCACTGAAGTATTTTAACACAGAAAAAGTAGAATTCTAGCCTCAAGACTGATTTTTGCAAGGGGTGTTTTTATTTTATTTTTTTTGGTTGGGTTTTAAGTTTCCATTATTAAAAAAAAAAAAAAAGACACTAGATGGTATAATTTCAAGCCCCCATATACAGAATATAAAACTATTTTTTGAAATTATGGGTTTTTTATAAATAAACAAATAAAAGGTGCAATGAATTAGTCTTGCATCAACAATAAAGTAAAATGCAGATGCAATTCATGCAAGAACTGAAAATAGACAAAAACTACATCTGCTTAATGTAATTCTATTAGAAATGTATGTGCTTATATAATTAATTTTAAAAGTTTTTAACAGATTTTTTCCAGCTCTATTTGTGAGATTAAAGACATGTGTCCAGTTTCATTAGAATCTCAGACAAATAACAGCTATTTGCTCAGCCAAAGTATTACATAGATCATAGTTACATGAAAAACAAATATTGTTTATCTCATATTAGAATTTAATAAAGTTTCCTATATTTTTATTTGCTAAACCTGTACCTCTCTAATGGATAATTCCTATATTTAGAGAATGTTTTTTACAAGTTCAAGGAAGAAAGATGTTTTATAATTATTCTAAATGGGAAATTTGTACAATAACTAAAGTGATCATTTTTATTTTGAGTCATTTAAAAAATGGAGTAAGGTATGAAGATTTCCAAAAACTCTGAGGTGAGAATTCCAACATTTAGGGCAAATTAACAAAATCATTTTGGGATTTGGTTCACTTACTAGTGGTGGTAGAAGGTATTCAAAATAAGAGAGAGGAAAGAATAAGTAAAATAGAGAAGGCAATGACCTGAGAGAGAAACGGGAACAATCAATTTAAGGAACAGTAGGTAAGCTAACATAAATGACTTAAAGCTCATTTTCAACTTTACCCAAATAACACTTACTATATAGTTTAGACACTTTTATAAATATATTTACTGGATATTGGCTCTTTAATCTTTAAAACAAGAGTTTGGGTAGTTACTAATACTAACCACATCTTACAGATGAGAAAACTGAGGCAAGAAGAAGTTACTTGCTTACTATTGGACTGCAAGTAATGGTGGAGAAGGGATTTGAAACCCACCAGTCTGGCTCTACCGTCTATGCTAAACTACTATTTGGCACTACTTTTACAGCTAATTCTATTATGAATAAGATATTGTAATAGAAATTAGAAATTAATGTGTATATTGATGTGCAAGACATCTTTATAAATGGAAATAATTAGTATCAGAAAAAAAGAACAAACATAAATCTGCTTTAATTGAATAATTGTGTTTTCATGCTACCAAATGAAAAAATGGTGGGTATCCATCTTGAAATTGACATTTATGAAAATAAGCATATTTACCAGAAAACAATAAAACTATTGGCACTGCACACTAATTTTTAGATCTAAAAAATAAAATTGTGAATTTTGGAGGACAAGTTAGCATACAATTTTTCAACCAATCTGTAAAATCACATGTGACAAACTTTACTTATCTTTTAACTTTTCCAATGGGATCTTAATAAGTTTGAGTTTTACACATATATGCATTAATTCATTAACTTTACCAAGAGTTAGTTTTTTGGGTCTTAAGTTATTCTATTATGAAGCAACAACTGAATCATCATCCTAACTATTTGCTTTTCTTCAAATGCTAACTGGACTAACTCTGAAATTCTCTCCATTGTCAAAGGCTTTGGAATATGATTTGTCAAGCAATTACCTAAACTCACTTTCATCAACACCATATACCCATGTCTATTGCAAGATTTATACTTTTATTTTTTAATAAATTTTTGGCTGTTTTAAAATTACTTCACCAAATTTACAGAAGAAAAGCAAACAACCCTAACAGAAAGTAGGCAAACAACATGAACAGATAGTTTTCAAAAGAAGACATACGTGCAGCCAACAAACATGCTTAAAAGAGCTCAACATCACTGATCATTAGAGAAATGTGGGTCAAAACCACAATGAGATTCCATCTCACACCAGTCAGAATGGTTGTTATTACAAAGTCAAAACATAACAGTTGCTGGCAAAGTTGCAGAGAAAAGGAAATGTTTCTTCACTGTTGTTGGCTCAGTTCAACCATTTTTGGTTAGTTCAACCATTGTGGAAAGCAGTGTGGTGATTCCTCAAAGAGCTAAAAAAAAAAAAGAACTGCCATTCAACCCACCAATCTCATTACTGGGCATATATCCAAAAGAATGTAAATAATTCTACCATAAAGACACATGCACATGCCTGTTCATTGCAGCACTCTTCTCAATAGCAAAGACATGGAGTCAACCTACATGCCCATCCATGACAGACTGGATTTTAAAAATGTAGTTATATATACACCATAGGATACTATTCAGCCATGAAAAGAATGAGATTATGTCTTTTGTGGGAACATGGATGGAGCTGGAGGTCGTTATCCTTAGTAAACTACCCCAAAACCAAAAAACCAACTACTGCATGTTCTCACTTATAAGTGGGAGCTAAATGATGAGAATTCACGGACAGAAAGAGGGGAAGAGCAGACACTGGGGCCTACCAGAGGGTGGCTAGTGAAAGGAAGAGGGGAACAGAAATAACTGTGGGGTACTAAAGATTACTACCTGGGTGATGAAATAATCTGTACAATAAACCCTGTTACATGAATTTACTTATATAATAAGCCTGCACATGTACCCCGAACTTAAAATAAAAGTCAAAATAAAAATAAAGTAGAAAAAAAGTTACTTGATGAATGAAAAAATTAAGATCAAAGTTAAAACAAAATAAACCTAGTTTTTGTCACTTTAAGCAATGTTAATAAAATATACAAAAAAATACTCAATTTTCCCTTTATAAAAGAACATGTATTTGGGAGAAGGAGATAGATGATTGTGAACCATGAACTTATATTCAGCCCTGCCCTTGACCTGATTTTACACAGCACAAAACAAAGTCTCTTGATATGCTTGCAAAGATCAGAAGCAGTTCACAGTTTTGAGACTTATTGGTCATTATGCCTCCTTTGTTACTTTTGCTTGGGTAAGACTCCAATCCATCTTAAGTGTACAAGGAGACTCTCTTCCATGTGGTTTTTTCTGAATACAACTTCAGGGTTACCTTGGACTTCTAATTCTTCTGTCTTACTTTCAAACTTAAGGTGACAGTATGTTTTGAAGAACAAATTTGAATTCAGTCTTACTAGGTATTTAAGCCCCCACCATCCATTCTCACCCTAATCACTCTATCTGCCTTATAAAAGATGATCTTAGAAAAGAGCAAAATTGAGCCAAGAGAACAGACTCCATGTCTGTGTACAATGAACCAAAATTGCTCCTATTCAGCTTCATACTCCTAGAACAGCATGCATATTTGAACTGCAAGATTACTCTGTAGACCACCATTTGGCTTGGTTTCATGTTAAGTTTACCTGTAGCTATCTATAATCTGTAATTAGTTATATGACTTAAGTAAATTATGAGTGAATTAACTTATCCGTATTCACCATCAGCATTATTTTTAATTGACACAGTACTGTAGTTTTTAAGGCTAAAGTTTCTTTTTCATGGCATGGGAGTATTGTATAAGTAGATATAAATCTTGCTACTGTGCCTGATAGCATTGTTGTCAGATTTTAGTGACTTTTTCAAGCTCAAATATCAGAGACTTCTGCTTGAAGAGGAAAATACTCTTCAAAAATTTTATATACATAAATATTATACAGTATGACAATAAGGGACATTTGAAAACTTTTATTATTATTATACTTTATGTTCTGGGGTACATGTGCAGATTGTGCAGGATTGTTACATAGGTATACACATGCTATGGTGGTTTGCTGCATCCATCCCCCCATCACTATGGGTGAAAATTATTTTAAAACGATTAGGAGCCTAGGCGTGGTGGTGCCTCATACCTGTAACCTCAACACTTTGGAAAGCTGAGGTGGGAAGATCACGTGAAGCCAGGAGTTCAAGACCAGCCTAGGTAACATAGTGAGACTTCATATCTTTATACATAAAATCAGCCAGCCACGGTGGCATGTACCTGTAGTTCTAGCTATTCATGGAGGCTGAGGTGGGAGGATCTCTTGAGCTCAGGTGATCAAGGCTGAAGTGAGCCATGATCACATCACTGCACTACAGCTTGGGTGACAGAGTAAGATTCCATCACTAAAAAAATTAAAATAAAACTATTAAGAATTGAAGAGGAATATACATCATAAATTAACAAACAGAAGGAATATATCACCATCCTAAGCAATTAGACTGATTCAAAATTATGCATTATGATACAATTTGGTATATTTCCATATTTAGGCTCATATTATTTGAATTTTCAGCTATAATAGTTAATTCCTAGATTTGGAGGAGGCAGGGAGCTGACAGTTGTTAAACAATCTATATTTTCTCCAAATAAACTGTAAGGTAGCTTCTTTAAAAAAAAAAAAAAATCCACTTTATAGATAAAGAAATTCAGGCCAAGAGAGTTCAGTTAACTTCCTCAGGGTCACAGAACTCTTAAGCAGCACAACTGGATTTGGATGGATCTTGGGCACCTACTTTTTCTTCTGTATCATGACAATTCTCTTTTTCAGAAATGGAGTGGAATGAGGAAATATGGAATAAGAAAATATTTAAGTGGTGAGAAGAACAGTATGTTCGCCATTTGAGATATGAGTATTTCTGATATATATGACCAAAGAAAGGAATCCATGCAGTAGAGAATCCTTTCTCTTGTATTCTCTTTTCTAAGGATCAGTAGACCTGCAGGATGGGAGCTACTGTTAGAAAAAGTCCTCAGTTTTATTGTCACAAACAACCATGGATAGATTTAAAACACTTTAAAGCTATTTCTGTATATTGTGAAAAGCATGGCTTTTTTGTGCTTGTGTGTACATGAAATACCTGGTAAGTCTTTTAGTATGGGCATTAAAAAAAAGATGTGAGACTTATAAGCGAAAGCTAAACATTGAGTACACAGGGACACAAAGAACAACAGGGACTACTAGGGGCAGGGAGGGAGGTCGCAAGGGTTGGAAAGCTATCTATTGGGTACTATGCTCATGATGTGGGTGACAGGATCAATTGTACCCAAACCTCAGCATCATGCAATATACCCATGTAACAAACCAGCACATGCACCCCCTGAATCTAAAAGGAAAGTTGGAATTTTTTAAATAGTGAAACAAAGATGGAAGAAAAAGATAAGAGAAGAAAGCGAAGACAAGAAAATATGTACATATAGAAATAATATAAAGAAAATATTATTTTTTAAAATGGTTCGGTAAATGTTATAAATTATGATGGAATGAAATATAAAAAAATCTGAGAAGCTGTAGGTTCCAGGCCTATTGCTGTGAATTAGAAATTGAACTTTCCTAGTGTTACAGGAATAATTAAGGGAAGGCAGTAATTGCTGCTAGTTTCTTTCACCCGATGTACAGGCAGAGGCTATAGCCAGCCAGCTGAGAAAGTCAGGAAAGTAACAAAGTCCCATGAGGAGGGCAAAAGGGACAACTTGAAGGTCTCATAAAACTCATGCTGAGGGTCTCTCTGAATACCCAGAAATCTTTTTACTGGCTGGGTGCAAGACTGTGCCTCTTACCCTGCAGAAATTTGCTGGCATCTTTCTGTCAAATTTATAATTTCCTAATTGTGACAGCTGCATAGGGCTATAAAGAACAATATCAAACTCAATGGAGAAAAAAAACCTAAAAACTCTAAATGTAAGAAAACATCAATAGTAGGCTTCACTGATACCTATCTCATGCTCAGGGATGATTTATGATTCTCCCACTACCAAATCAACAGACTTTCTCCCTCTTTTTCCTGCCCATAGCCTTCAATACTCTTCATTCAAAAACATTTCCAGTTCTTTCTGTATGCAATGCTGTCCTCATTCTTCATTTGCCTCTTTGAGTCCTGATTTATTGTGTACTCAGGACTGTGGATGTTTTCCAAAAATAAATCTTTCACCCTTTAAACTTTTCTCTTTATATACTTAAAAAAATATTAATAAAATTAATATATACTCCAATAAAAATGTCAAGAGGCACACAGGACATGCACAAAACAAAAAAGATAAGGAACCAATAAGCATACAAGAGTCAAATCACTAATTAGCCAAAAAATGTAAATCAAAACAGAAAATGCATACTATTTACACCTATCAAGTGGTCAAAGGCAGTATTTGAAAGAAAATTATAATATAGAGTGTTGTGAAGAGTGTAAGAAATTGGTCACTCACATATTGTTGATGGAAGATTTGACAAAATATTTCTGAAATTAAAATTTGGTAATATGTATCAAAAGTTTTAAATGGTACAGTATTTGTAATACAGTAATTCCATATTTATTATGTGTTTTAGGGTAAAACATGTGATATATAGATGTAATTTTATATACAGTCACAGTATTGTTTATAGAAACAAAAATTAGAAATAATATAATTATAGAACAGAAGGCAATTCATTAAAAATAATAGCATATTCATACAATAAAATCTTACATAGCCAAGTAAATGTAGCTACAAAGGATTATGATGTGAAAAATGCTCTTGATACATTTATAGTTAACTTTATAAGTTCATATTATGTTACGTGAAAAATGTAGGTATGATACGGTATATAGATGGTAACATGCCTTAGTGAAAATGAGTGTCTATTTACATATATAAAAACAGAGAGGAGGAAAAAAAAGAAAAATGGCATACGTCATAATGTGAAGAGTAGTTTTTGGTAATTTTTCTACTTTTCATTTATTGTATTTTCCTTTTATTTCCATAATGAGTGTGCTTGGTTTCAGAGTGAGAAAATAATATTCAAAAAAANAAAAAAAAAAAAAAAAACCACAAGTAAATTCATTATCCCTCCAATGTTAGGCCTTCTTCTGAATTTCTAATAAGATCAGTGGCAATAATGTCATTTATTGATATTAATACTCAAAGACATATTCATACAATAAAATTTCTTGTGCCTGATATTTTACATAATGCTAGCCAAGTACCAAGTTTTGTCAATGTATCCCTGTTCTGCATTCTACTGATTATAATTATCTAAAATATAACTTTTGGAAATAAACGTCTATGCTTAAAACTTGTCTCATGCAAAAGGAGGAATTTCTTGGGGTCTGATCTGCTTGTTGTTTAAACAGTAAACATATATTGGTTTAGTTTGTGAAAATCTACCATGCTGTATACCTATAATTTGTGCTGTACTGAATGCATGTTAAATTTCTATAAAAAGTAAACAAATAAATACAAAAGTCTTCCCATTACCTATAAAATGAAGCTCAAAATCCTTAGCTTAACATCAAAGCTTCCTTTAATTTGATCTCAGTCCTCACTTAACAGGCTCATATCCAATATCCCTCACATTAAAACCTGCTAATAGCATTGGTCACGTAGTTTTTAAAATTTGGACAAAAATTTTCAGAGAAATAATGAAGAGACCAATAGTAGCACTAAATTAGGAGAATGCTTATTAATTTTTACTACAAATCCATGAGAAATGCCAGCTTCCTGCTCATTGGTGCAAAACATACCATTTGAGTCCCTTAGTTACTCCACATCTGTGGGTAAGTTTCTCCCTTTGCCTCCCCTCTCCTTTCTTTCCTTTCCTACCCTTCATTTCTCTTCCATTCCCTTCCTGCCCTTTCCCTCATTCTCTCTTTCTTTGTCTTTCATTCACATAAGGCAGCCAAAGTAATTGTGATGCTTTGCTCAAGATTATTCAGCTAGGGCATGTGTTGGGGCTGAAATCTGAACTCAAGTCAATGACTCCAAAGCTTGTGCTCTTAAACACTGTTTGAGAATACCAGTGAGTGCTCAAGCCCACCTCTGATTCTCACTGCTGAAATACGTATGTGTCCACTTTTATCAGATTTTGCACAAGTCGCTTTCCTTGATCACTTCCAGTTCTACTTAAATCCTTTCAATTACCATTATAATACCCACTTCTAAAATATTCATTAAACCCTGTAAACTATAGAGACATTCTTTTCATGACCCTTATTATTTACTGGTGGAATATGAGACATTGGAGAATCAAAGCCAAGAATTACTCTCCAGCTTGGAAAACCACCACTGACTCCCTATGACTTACAAGATAAAATCTAAGCCTCAGAAACTTCACATGCAAAACTTTTTTTTTCGGTCTGGTCCGAATGTACTTCCCTAGTGACATCCTATGCCACTTGCTTCTTTTTTTCTTCTCCCCAGTGCGTCCTCCCTACCCAATTCTTCATCCTCCCTCTCCAGCAACACAGATCAGCTTCCTCTCACCTCATCAGGTAAAACTTTGGCAAGTCTTTGACATGATACCTTGAAATACTTAATTTTGTCCATATAAGTAGCATTAATTTGTGTAAAACTTTCTTGTGACAATCTTTTCCATTGTCTTGCATTTTTAAAAACATACTTTTATTTGTAGTATAGAGGAAAACACACAATTCAGTTAGTGAAAAGGCCTGTCTGACTTAGTTAACCTCTTCTGATTTAAGGGGATACTATAATTAAAAAAAAAAAACCTTGTACTTTTACCATTCAATTTATTTATTTTAAAATATGGAGAGAATGGCTGCCATCATGATAAGTCTGAGTTCTGATCAAAGGAATATTTACTGATACTAAAACAAAATTGCATTATGTCAGTTTAAATCCATGGAAAAATACTGTAACTAAAAAATATATATAATTTTATATGTTTTCTTTGATTTTTTTAAATCGTTCAAGACTTTAATGTCATTCTGATATTTTGATTCAACATATTTATATTCTGAATATAAAATATACATTATGAAAAATAAGACGGAGTATTCTTTCTGTACATTAGAAGGATCATATTGTACACTGCTGGAAACTATAAATTATTTGAGAATAAATGTATTAGGAGATACAAAACGATGCTTTTTTTTTTTTTTTTTTTTGAGATGGAGTTTCGCCCCTGTTGCCCAGGCTGGAGTGCAATGGTGTAATCTTGGCTCACTGCAACCTCCACTTCCCAGTTTCAAGTGATTCTCCCACCTAAGCCTCCCAAGTAGCTGGGATTACAGGCACCCACCACCATATCCGGTTAATTTTTGTATTTTCAATAAAGACAGGGTTTCACCATGTTGGCCAGGCTGGTCTTGAACTCCTGACCACAGGAGTTGGCCTGGCTTGGCCTCCTAAAGTGCTGGAATTACAGGCATGAGCCACTGCACCCGGCCACAAAATGCCTTCTATATGTTTACAATAAAAGATTATATCATGTGCCTCATGTTTATTGTTAATAGTTTATATATTAAACTCAACATCTCAACATGCCTCTGAAGCACAGTGGTCCTTTATACTAAACTTCAGTGGTTAGCTGTTGCCCCTTTTCTCAGCTTTAAGATAAAACAAGTTTTGCTGCTTTCTTAGTTTGGTACCAATTCATATAGATATTGACATATTTTAGGTTTGAAGATTATTTTAGGCATGGGGTCAAACAAAAAACGTCTTTTTAGCAGCATCCACAGTAGTAAGACTTTTTGTCTCTGCATGGAAATCTGAATATATTTATATGTTGGAGTGACATTTCTACAGGAAGCCTAGAGATCTGTGTGCTACATGTCACCAAAGTTAAAGTGTGGGTAAATTTCATTGCTTGTTTAGACTTTACAAACATAATTACTCACTGTTAGACAATAAGAAATAGAAAACTCTCAAGTGGCTTCCTTATACCTGGATGTGTTGATTTTGTTTTGTCAGTGAGAGCTTTCATTAAGAGCCACTAAAGGTAAGCTTCACTCAATTGATGCAGTGGTAACAATTTACTCTCTCCTGCCACAGTAAAGATAGAATGAAAAGAACTTGTCCTTCAATCTGTTTGTGGTAGAGATTTTTTTTTTTTTTTTTAAGTATAAACATTGAATTCCTCTGCTTACTTGGAGATGGAAGGTCATTAACAGGGCACTTGAGCAGATTGGAATTACAGTCAATTGAGATGCTGAAACATCCTAAATGGCCTAATGCACCAACTAAGTGCTTCTTAAATTCCAAAACTTTTACTTGAGCACAGCAATCATGAATTTCCATTGCCTTCAGTAAATGTTTTATAATGTTTTATGCGACACAACAACACAAATTTAAACCATTATGTTTATGTTTTCTGCTAAGCGAGATTACTTTGTCAAGATGTAAATGTAAAATATGATTATCGGTTAATTACATATGGTTACCTATTAAAACTAACAAAAATTAATGGAAGGTAAGTTAGATGGTACAACTAATGCCAATGCAATTTACTTTGAGATTCTATACTAATTTGTACTATTACAGCTATATGTGTGTAAGTTTGCACACACACTCTCTCTCTCTCCCTACTTATATATATAAGCTCACACATATAGGGTTTTCAGCAATCAAATGTATCTTTAGGTCACATAAATGTAGTGTACGAAAATAATGCATATACAAAGCATTTTTTTAGTCTGGTCCAAATCTAGTTCTCTAGTGACATCCTATGCCACTTGCACATATTTGCAATGTGATAATAAATAACCACAGCAGACACAATAAAGTATTAAGACTAGATTTTAGTCCTAGTGTTGTCATTCATCAACAGCAGGATCAAGGTCACTTGAGTTTTCTTGCCTTAGCATGAAATGAGAGTTTCAATAGATGACCTGCAAGGTTATGTACAGCTCTGAACTTCTGTAGTGTTATGTGTACTTACAAATTGCTGAAGCCATTCTTTTACATTTATGCACAAATCCCAATAAGGTAAATGAGTTAATCGTAAGTTGGGACAATTTTCACAATATGAATTTGAGAATGCTGGCCTCTGTTAAAACAATAAAAATGTGAGACAGGAAGAATGGCAGATTGTGAGAAAAGAATATTTAATCTTATAAAACAAACAGACAAATTGAAGAGATATATGGTGACAGACAGTATAGTGATAATTAGTTCAGTGCTATGAAAGTCTAGACTTCAGGAGGTGGAAGCTAACTGTGAACTAAGAAATAGGATGCCAGTGGTACAGGTGGAGACATCTTTCTGAGATCAGAGTTACAGGAAAAACAGGAAATGAGGTGGCAATTAAGTAATCACTGCTGTCATGACTATATTTTTTTTCCAAGAAGACAGTCTAGGGCAAGGTCAAAGGTAAAGGTAAGGTTGAGAAACATAGGAATAAGATTTTTTTCCCTAGAAAAAAATATATATGAAAAAACCTCCATAGAGCTTATACTGGGGGCAGCAATGCATGCTTTGTAAATACACAAATTCTCAAAGCTCATACTAGTAAATAATATGTTTTAGAATCACTTGTGAATACCTGCCATGGTCCCAGAATAGTTCTAAGAAAACACCTTTTTCATCATGCTTTGGTGCAAAGTCTACCAAATAATAAGATGCAGTCCTTGAAATGACTAAATATATGCTTACAGAGTGGACTATTCAAAGCCATTACAGACTAGTAAGCAAGTAATAAATGTTTAGATGTCCATAACTATGCATTTATGTAATACACAGTTGTCGTCTTCAATTGATTAAATAATGAGATTTCTCAACCATGGTCTTTTAACCAATATCTGTAACAGCTTAAATTGATTTTTTAAAGCCTAATTTTAATAAATATTAATCTTTTGCAAAAGTTGTTAAAATTAATATTTAGCCACTGTTTGTAGAAACATTTCGGTATTGAATACTATTGTTGCAATATATTATTTTATTGCATATAAAATATTCTACTTAATGATTAAATTAATCATAAAATAAAAATTTGAAAACACAAGAAGATCATCACTTTTAAAGTGTTCATTAATATTCAGTTGGGATGTATTAAAACAAAATTTTTTCTTCAGACATTGCAAACTTTGTTCATTACCTGGTAGTACGTATAAAATAAGAATTTACTTTTCAATGGGCAAAGAATATTACAGTGGGTATCTATCTTTAAGAATGTAAGAGGATGCATTCCCAGTAAAATTTTCATGGATGATTAAGGCATTTAAATCTTAGGGTATTTTTTAACTATATTTAAGAAATTTCTTTTATCATTTTATTCTTAGAATTTGTGAATAAGTCTCATTACTCACATTTCACGACAGAGTCAAAAGATCAAGCTGCCTTCTTATAAGTAAAAAAGTCTCTATTATTACTCCAACAGACAGTTGAACATTTTTTAGTGCTCTCTCTGGGGGTAAAACAATTTTATTCATTGCATTATCCCAACTGAAATTCTGTGTAGCAAAAGGTGGCATGAAAAGGGTAAAATGTTGTGAGTCATTTTCAATGACCTCTTACCAATTCTGCCATTTTTCTTTGCCACCACTTCAGGTATAATACTTGGTTATTGTTCTAGGTTGGTTTTGCAATACACACCTCATGCCTTGCATAAACATAATAAAATTTAGAAAGCAATAAAGCATATCTGTCGGAACTACGTCTATCAGAGTAGTCTCTCTCTTTTTACTCTATCTTTGCTATTTAGACTTTGCTATTTTAATCCTCTCTATAAAAATATAGGAAATGTTATTTATTAAGTTAGAAAATGTGTTTAATTTGTAATAATCAGAAACCTTTCACAATGGCAATATCAGACAGTAAAAATAATTTGTTTCTGCTTTAGGGAGAATGTTAAAGCTATTGGGAATTATGTGAAGCACACATCTATTCTCTGAACAACTCCTTCCTTTCTCCTATTTTCTCTCTCTAGTGGTTCCTTTCCCTCACTTTAAAAGTATTTTTCTTGCACTAAACTTTTCTCTTGTTCTAAAACTATTTCCCTTCATCATATTTCTTCTGACAAACTTTGTCCACTTTCTCCCTTTCTCTCAAAGACACTTACTGAACAATTGGTTTCATCTCAAATGTCTATTGTCTAATCCCACATTCATTCTTCCACACACTGCAACCTAGCTTCTGCTCCTATTGCTCCTCAGGGAATATTCTTGCTGAGGTCACTAGTGATCCAACCCAATAAACGGTTTAGTCCTTATCTTACCAAACCATCTTGCAGTGAATATTAACAACCATGTTCTCTCTTACAGATTTTCTGTTCTTTTACCTTTCATGGCGTGATACTCACTTCTTCTTGTCCCCCTTTTGCTTTCTTCTTTTGTCTCTCACGCAGTTTGACCCTTATGTAACTGCTGTTAATCATTATATTGCTTCCTGTGATATTTCATCCATTGTCACAGTTTTAAGCATATCTAACCTATGTGTGCATGATTCCCAAATTCCTGTACTTCAAGCTCAAACTTTCTTTGATAATTAGGCTATATATTACCTTGGACAAATGTTTCACAGTCCAAAATGAAACACCATCTTTACTCTAAACAAACTCATGTCTTATATTTTCTGCCTGATTTGGCACGATCAATTTCTATGTTGTCATTATTGCTAAAATACTAATTATTTATTAAATAGGAAATCCTTTCTCCATTGCTGGTTTTTGTCAGATTTGTCAACTGGACCCCTTTCTTCCACTTTATACAAAAATTAATTCAAGATGGATTAAAGAGTTAAACATAAGACCTAAAACTATAAAAACTCTAGAAGAAAACCTAGGCAATACCATTCAGGACATAGACATGGCCAAAGACTTCATGACTAAAACACCAAAAGCAGTGGCAACAAAAGCTAAAATAGACAAATAGGATCTAATTAAACTAAAGAGCTTCTGCACAGCAAAAGAAACTATCATTACAGTGAACAGCCAACCTACAGGATAGAAGAAAATTTTTGTAATCTGTTCATCTGACAAAGGGCTAATATCTAGGATCTACACGAAATTCAAACAAATTTACAAGAAAAAAAAAACCCATAAAAAAGTGGGCAAATGATATGAACATACACTTCTCAAAAGAAGACATTTATGCGGCCAACAAACATATGAAATAAAGCTCATTATCACTGGTCATTAGAGAAATGCAGATCAAAACCACAATGAGATACCATCTCACACCAGTTAGAATGGTGATCATTGAAAAGTCAGGAAACAACAGATACTGGAGAGGATGTGGAGAAATAGGAATGCTTTTACACTGTTGGTGGGAGTGTAAATTAGTTCAATCATTGTGGAAGACAGGGCAACAATTCCTACCGGATCTAGAACCAGAAATACCATTTGTTTCACATTGGTTCCAGCAATGCCATTACTGGGTATATACCCAAAGGATTATAAATCATTCTACTATAAAGACACATGCACATGTTCGTTTATTGCAGTATTTGCTATTTACAATGGCAAAGACATGCAACCAACATAAATGCCCATCAATGATAGATTGGATAAAGAAAATGCAGCACATATACACCATGGAATACTATGCAGCCATAAAAAGGATGAGGTCATATCCATTATAGGGACATGGATGAAGCTGGAAACCATCATTGTCAGCAAACAAACACAGGGACAGAAAACCAAACACCGCATGTTCTCATTCATAAGGAGGAGTTGAACAATGAGAACACATGGACACAGGGAGGGGAGCATCACACTCCAGGGTCTATCAGTGGGTGTGGGGATAGAGGAGGGATAGCATTAGGAGATATACCCAAAGTAGATGACAGGTTGATGGGTGCAGCAAACCACCATGGCACATGTATACCTGTGTAAGAAACCTGCACATTCTGCACATGTATCCCAGAACTTAAAGTATAACGACATAAAAAGGACTAATTCTTAGCCTCTTTCAGTCTCTTTTCCTCTCTACACTCAAAATCTCTAAGTACTGCATTTAATCAATTTTAAATGCATATTTCTGCACATTTTAACAGCTCTGACATCAGGATGTATCATAACAAGCCCAATCAATGTCTTTTCTACTTTGATTAGCAGACATTTTATTACGCATTTGTATCACAAAAGGACATATTGTGTCCTATGATCTACTCCATGTGCCTTATATTAGGTGAAATCTAGTACTTCATACATCTATCTCAATATCTCCACTTCACTTCTACTCCTCTAATTTGAGTCCTTACACTAAAAATTATAGAATACTTGTGAAACAAATTAAAGCAGACACAAATAAATGGAAAGATATTCCATGTTCAGGAATTGGAAGAATTGATATTGTAAAAATGTCTACACCACCCAAAACGATCTACAGTTTAAATACAATTCCTATCAAAATTCTCATGGCATTCTTCACAAAAGTAGAAAAATTATCCTATAATTTTTATGGAAGCACAAACACTCTCAGATAGCCAAATCAATTTTGAACAAGAATCACAAAGCAGGAGCCATCACATTTCCTGATTTCAAGATATATTACAAAGCTAAACAACCAAAACAGTGCGGTACTGGCATTAAAACAGACATCTAAAAGAATGGAACAGAAAATAGAGCCCTGAAATAAACTCACACATGTAGAATCAACTGATTATTGACGGGGGTGCTAAGAATACACAATAGGGATAGAATAGTCTTCAATAAAAGGTGTTGGGCAAGCTGGAAATTGATAACGCAAAAGAATGAAGTTGGACTCTTATTTTACACCATACAAAAAGTCAACTAAACATAGAGTAGTAAACACTTAAAATGTAAGAGCTGAAACTGTAGAAATCCTAAAAGAACACACAGGGGGAAAATACCTGAATATTAAGTTTGGTAGATTATATCAAATTTAAAAGCTTCTGTACAGCAAAGAAAATAATCAACAAAATGAAATCACAACCTTGGAATGAGAAAAAATGTTTATAACTGAATATTGGACAAAGGGCTAATATTCACAATATATAAAGAGCTCCAACAATGCAACAGTGAAAACTAAGCAAACGCACAAGAACCAAAGAACCAGATTAGAAAATGGTAAAAGGACATGAATATATATGCAAAGGAAAAACAGACATTGGAAAGGTGCTCAATATCACTAATCATCAGGAAAATGTAAATAAAAACCACAATGAGATAATACCTCACACCTGTTAGGATGGCTTTAATCAAAACAAACACAAAAGATAGATGCTGGTGAGGATGTGGATAAAAGGGAACTCTTAGACACTATTGGCAGCAATGTAAATTGGCATAGCTGCTATGGAAAACAGTAAGGCTCATGCCTCATTCCTTGCATGTGGTTGGCCTTCTCTTCCAAACTTCCATAAACACTCCTTCCCCACTTCTTACGTACCTGCCCTGATGAGGTGATAACTAAACTAGGACCTGAAGGATGTTAATGAGATTAAGAGAATAGCAAATAATATTCACACAAACAATCTGACATGTGCAAAAATCCTGTGGCAGGAAGGATCATAACAAATGACCAGTGTAAGGCTGAAGTAGAAGGAGAATGGGTAGGTGTAATAAGACTGGAAACTAATATTGGAACCACAGAATGCAAAGCTTCATAGATCATGTTATGGGGTTTTCCCCTTAACCTTAGGGCAATAGAAAACCTTAGGAAAGTTTTAAATGCTGGGCACAGGAGGTCATATGGCGAGACAGGCATTTTTTAAAGTCCTTCTGTCTCAATTGGAGGGGAACTAGAGTGAACACAGATCAGTTATGTTTCTTGCACAAATTAGGGGAAACAACATGGTATATAGGAATAATACATAACCTAGAGTTGAGCAGGCTTGAGATCAATACAGATCCCAGCATTTCTATAACATTGTGAGGATATGTGAGAATGTATAAAAAAGCTTGACAAACATTAGTTCTCTTTCACCTCTCCCAAATTGGATTCTCCCCAACCAGGTGAGCAAAGAACTGTATGTTATGCAGAAAGCACATTCACTTTCAAATTTTAAAATTCACCCCAAGGCTTATATTTTTATATTCTTAATATATTGTTTTTAAGAGTTAAAGTATTTCCTATCTTTATATTTTTTACTTAATATAAAAACTAAACTCTAGGCTTAAAACTTAATAAGTAGGTAGAGGTAAGCAGAGAAGATTACAATTTGGGCCAACCAGCATAAACTCTAACCCCTTAAACAATGCCTCCTTTTATGTACTGCACTTCATATGGGTATCAGAGTAGAACTGTGTAATGACAGCCCTAATAGCTACCAGTCATAAAGAAACAACAGAAGAACAAATGTTGAGACTTGAAAGTTGGAAGGATCAATAGCTAGATAGCATTTGTTATATGAGAGCTGAAATTAGATCTTCAAAGAAATACTGCCAAAAGCAAAATTAATTAGGTAATTTAGTATACTCAAAAAATAACTTATTTTAAGATTTGAGTCCCAACATACACTATATATTTCTGTCACTACTCATCTGGTTTAAAGGATTTATTCAATCTAAACTTTGTTTATCTTCTGGCCACTTTATAGTTCAGGGTACCCTCTCTGGTATAATTTATATTAAATTTCCTCTTTTTTGAGGCTGTGTGTGAGCTTCAACTTCTGTTAAAGTTTCTTAAAATAAGATATTATTTATCTTTATATCCCTAGCCTCTAGAAAATCATGTCGAACATGGTGAATACTTACAGATATCAGTTAGCCAGGTAAACACGTCAATTAATTTGGAGGGTCTCTGTTTAAATACTATTCAAGTATTGCCTCTTCTGAGAGCCCTTTACTATCTACTTTTATCTTTCCATTTTTTCTCCGTGGTGTATATTGTTTTGTGCATTTCTATTCTTTGTGTACTTATTTGTTGCCTGTCTCCCTGACCAGAACCTGTACTGCATGAGGCCAGGGATTTTGCATTTCTCACATCTATATTCCCAGGGATTTGCACAGAATAGATGCTCAACTGTCTTTTTTAAATGAATAATCAACAGATTTAGTGTTTTCTCAGCGCTAACTTTTTGTATTTATCAGTCCTTGAAAATATAACACTATTATTCTAGGTAATTGATATAATCTCATTATTGTGATGTATTATTCAGGGCCGTCTAAGAAAAAAATATATTTGTATATATAGTTTTTGTTGTTTTTTCTTCAACTTTTATTTTAAGTTCAGGGGTACATGTACAGGATGCACAGGTCTGTTAAATATATAAATGAATGCCATGGTGGTTTGCTGCACAGACCAACCCATCTCCTAGGTATTAAGCCCAGCACCCATTAGCTATTTTTCCTGATGCTCTCCCTCCCTCCACCTGATCCCCTCCTACAGGACCCAGTGTGTATTGTTCTCTGCCATGTGTCTATTTGGTTTCGTTATTCTGCTCACACTTATAAGTGAGAACATGCAGTGTTTGGTTTTCTGTTCCTGCATTAGTTTCTTGACCATAATGGCTTCCAGCTCCATCCATGTTCCTGCAAAGGACAGGATCTCATTCCGTTTTATGGCTGCATAGTAAACCATGGTGTATATGTACTACCTTTTCTTTATCCAGTCTATCATTGATGGATATTTAGGTCGATTTCATGTCCTTGCTATTGTGAATTGTGTGGCAATAAGCATACACATACATGTATCTTTATAGTAGAATAATTTATATTCCTTTGGGTATATATCCAGTAATGAATGGGATTTCTGGGTCAAATGGTGTTTCTGACTCTAGGTCTCTGAGGAATCACCAAACTGTCTTCCACAATGTTTGAACTAATTTACACTCCCACCAATGATATAAAAGTGTTCCTTTTTCTCAGCAATGTCACCAGCACCTATAGTTTTTTTTTTTTTTTTGAATTTTTAATAATAGCTATTCTGACTGGCATGACACGGTATTTCATTTTGGTTTAGATTAGTATTTCTCTAATGATCAATAATTTTGAGCTTTTTTTCATATGATTATTGGCTGCATGTATGCCTTCTTTTGAAAAGTTTCTGCTCATGTCCTCTGCTTGCTTTTTAATGGAGTTTTTTGATTTTTTTCCTTGTAAATTTGTTTAAGTTCCTTGTAGACTTTGGATATTAGATCTTTGTCAGATGGATATATTACAAAAACTTTCTTCCATTGTGTAGGTTGTCTGTTCACTCTGATGATGGTTTCTTTTGCTGTGGAAACAGTAAATGTATGTATGTATGTACATATATGTGTATGTGTATGTATATATATCACACATATACATATACACACACATTCTGTTGGTTCCTCCTTTCTCTCTCTCTCTCTCTCTCTCTATGTATATATATATATATATATATATATATATATATATATATATATATATATACATAGATGCATATCACTATCTGTCCATCTAGAAACATTTACTTTAAGAAAATTATTTATGCATTTGTGGGGACTGGAAAGTCTGAAATATTCTGAACAGGCCCACAAGCTGCTATTCTGGCAATTCCTTCCTCTTCTAAGAATCTCAGTCTTTCGTCTTAAAACCTTCAACTGATTGGATAAGGCTCACCCAGATTTTGGAAAGTAATCTGCTTTACTCAAAATCTACCGATTTAAATATTAATCACATCTCATACCTTCACAGAAACATATAGCCTGGTGTTTGACCAAACAACTGAGCACTATAACCTAGCTAAGTTGACACATAAAATTAACCATCACATGGGAGAAGAAACCTAATATCTAAGTCTTGTTTCTATGCCGTGGATTGCCAACAGGGAGCCTTAAAACTGCTTTCACAGCTGCTGCCAGCAGAGGGCACCATGTGGCACTGGTTTTGAGGGGCTGGCTGGATGGAGGCTGTGCTCTACCTACCCTGAGTGTGGTCTGCAGCCCAACAGCACCTACACAACCTGGGACCTTGTCAGCAGTGCAGACTCTCAGGCCCCACCCTAGACCTAGTGAATTAGAAACTGCATGTTAACAAGGTCGCCATGGCATTCCTATGCACATTAAGCAACTGCAGTGTTCTTCACAGGAAATTCCAGACAAAGAAATCTATCTTAATGTCACACACTCCAGTTTGCATTATGGGCCACCACATAATTTGTTTGAGAGGAGAAAAGATACTTGCGCTGGTTGTCCGTTCTGCCTTTCCTTATTTAGAGAGAACACTTTGGGCTCAGTGAAGATCAGCATCACGTCAGAGGCTTGAGAAGTAGGCCTAGTCTTCATTTCATGATAAGCCTTCAAGGAAGAGGCAGCATGGTAGAAGGCAGACTGTGTTGCCTGTTGGAAGACAGGTTCTTGATGTGAGTGCAACAGTTTCTGGCCACTGTGACCTTGAAAAGGTGTTTTTCCTTTGGTTGTAGTTTTCTTATCTATATACTGGGGCATTTGGATTAGCTCATAATCTTTAAACTGACTTCAAGCCCCAATATTCTGCTATTAAATGAAATAGTACATAGGAAAAAATCAGTGAAAATGTATGGTAAGATGTAAAGTAATGATGAAAAGGACAACTGAATTTAGCATGGAAGAGGTAGCTTTTACCCTATGGTATTATAGAATCACTGGTGTTCTTTATTGAATAAGAAGAATTTCAAGGTCCCACAAAATGTTTTCTCATAAGATTTAACAAATTCTGAAATTTTGTTTTTGAATTAAGAAAAAGTCAGCTTTAAAATATATACATACATTGATGAAGAGACTTTTTTGAGAGATAATTTTTGCCTGGGTACAGATGGAGAGAGTACAAACACACCAAATGAGATGGAAGAAAAATGGGAGTTTTCGGAGGAAATAAAAGTAGCTGATAAATTAGATTTATAGGGCCTGACACTAAATCATAATTGGCCTACAGCAATCCATGCATGTAGTTTCATATATATATATATATATATATATATATATATATACATATACATACACACATATATATAAGAAGCTGCCAATCCAGTTTTGGGTTGAGTGGTTTGGGATATGCCACAATATGTGATTATGACATATCATGAGCAAGCTCTGGTCTTTAGAGTCTCAGAATCAACTAAATCCTAATTCTTACATGATCTTAGGTCTGACTGTGATTGGAAACACTGGGATCTTAGATTGAGTTATTCTTTTTAAATCTAACAGAATAAAGCTTCTAAGAAGGAACTGTACTAAAGATTTGACGGGTCATGAGATGAGATGGTGTAATTCATATATTCACCCAGGTGCATTGACTCCAGTGTGGGATTTCTTACTTTCTGTCACCAACCACATTTATTCAATTAGCAAATTCTCCTTCTTCAGAATTGACCTTAATTCTCTTCATGTTTCTCTATGTACAGGTCTATCATTAATGAGCAGCCAGGATGCCATCATCTCTGACCTGAGTGACAACAACATTCAAGCCAGCCTCTCTATTCCTGCTGCTCTGCAGTCCACTTCCACAGAGCAGCCAGCTGAATCTCCTTATAGGTAAAATTATATTACATCTCTCCATTTTTACATTTTCTCTCAGAATTATAACCAAATTTGTTTCTGTGACCAATCCTGTCTCTAACATCACATTTCAATTTCCTGATCTTTCAACATTTTTTTCAGGCACATCAACCTCTGCCATTTGCCATGTACCATATTCTTCTATGCCCAAGAGTCTCCCCTTATGTAGGTATCTCTCCAAAATGTCATTTGCTGTTCTCCATATGGTGGGCCACTTCTTACCCTCCAGTCTCAGAAAGGCCTCCTGAGCCATCTGCGTCCAATCGTGAGAGTAAGTACCCAGTAGTTCAAACAGGGGAAGCTTAATGTAACTATTAACTATGACAAAATAATTTTAAGCTGAAAGGAAACCTTCTATAGCACCTTAAGGCTGAGGAAAAGTACTCAAAAAAGGAAAGGCCTGAAAGTGATTCAGAGCTCATTGAGGGACACGTGGTTTAGCCACAAGACAAAAAAGTTTACTGGTATAACTAGACAACAGCTGGTGTCGCGTTGTCAGCTGAACAATTGGCAACCCTACGGAGTATAGAAGAGGGAGAAGGTGATCGGCAGTAGGTGGCTGAGCATGTAATAGGCATTCAGCAGCCAGCAGCAATAGATAGTCTTCAGATGCTGCTGGCAATGGGAATGTGAGAGCGTGTTTGCAGAAGGACTGACTTCTAGGTGTGTAACACTCTGAGCCAAAGGCACCTGCATATGCAAACTTCCTGGTCTGCGTTTGCCCTCATACTCCTACCACCAGCCACCTCACCCTCTCCTGCCAGCTCCACTGGAAATTAGAGAAAATCTCTTCCTTTTGCAGTGTCCTCTCAGCATTGTTTGCTGAGAAAGTGTAACAGCATGCTCACTTTAAAGAACAAATGCTTAAAGACATTCTTTTGTTTATCACAGAACATATATTGAATGGTGCAGTCAGAGTTAAGAAGCAATAAATTGACAACTGACACACTGTCTTTATGCTCCAAACTTAGGTAGCCTGCAAGCTTAATCCATTATTCTTTCATCCTTCAATCTCTTTAGTAGCACTTATAAATTTCTCTTTAATTTTATTTAGTTACTTTTATCTCTTTACCTCTCTAATCAGAATTAAGTATTCCTAGGAATTCATAGTATTCCTAAAGCCATTAAAGGTGGTTAAATTTTTTTTTTTGAATGAATTTCTAGAATTGACCCTGAAGGAACACTCTCTTTTAGACTAGCACTGAGATGTTTTCGTCTCCAGGTTTGATCTGAAAATAGAAGAGAGAGGAGAAATAAAGAGAAATAAGATGAACATCACAGCCATGCATCAATTTATTGTTTCTAACATTAAAAAAAAAGAAAAAAAAAGAAAAAATATGTCTTTGTAATATTTGTATTTTTGGATACTTTTAACTCCTCAGTAAAGTGCTGCTAGTCCAATTCAAGTATTGTACTGATTCTTCACCGACTTATGAGTATGATCCCTTTGTTTTGAGCCATATGGAAACTATATATTGCCATCTGAAGTCAGACTTAGCTCTGAAGATCTGCAAAGTACTTTGCAATTTCATCTTCATTTGCCAAGAGTTATGCCATAGGAAATATTGTGCTTTAAGCCATTGAATAACCTATTATTAGAAAGGATTTGCACTCACCATCCCACATGTCTTAAGTAAATGGTTAGACAACTATTTAATTCCAAATTTCCTCAGCATATTCTCTTATTTATTTGGTTATCTTTGAAGTATAATTCCAATATTTTCCTTTCTATACACTCATTTCAGTCATGAAAACTATAAATCAGCAATGTTTTTGCATTGTGTATTCATATGTACTGAGACTGCCATTTTCTCAAAGTACACAGTTTATAAAAGCCAGGAATGCATGCAAACTATTTAACAAGGAAAGAGACTATTACGATTTTCAATCAACTGGCTGGATTCTTCGTTCTCTAAACACATTCAGTGACTTCTCTCAAGAAAATTTTCCCACCCAAATTAGGATAAGACCCATGAATGCATAGAACAGGGAATGGGTATGGCAGGAGGAACCAGATTTATGTTGGTTTCAGGGAAAGCCTTTCTGAGTGACATTGAAGCTTAGACCTAAAGTTTGAGAAGGAGTCAGCCAATAAATAAGAAAACAGGAGAGTGTTTTAGATAGAGGAGGGCATGCCTAAAGATGCTGAGAGAAGGAGTCTGGCATTTCCTAGGAGCTGAAAGAAGGAGCTGTAGGTGAAAAATAGCAAACATAAGGGGTGGAGGAGACAGGGCTAGCAGGAGATGAGGCTAGGCAGGAGACAGATCCTTCAGTGCTTGAGAGGCCATATTAGGAGGCTTGGAGTTTACTTTAGTTGCCTGTTTAGCCACTGGAAGTGTTAGCCAGGGAGTGACATAATCCTATTTGTTTTATAAGAATCTCACTATATTTACTCATATTCTATATAGATAAAAATATGTAAATGAATTTGCTTTGATCTTTCATCATGATTTACATGCTAATAATTTCTATGTTAGACATCAATAACTTTTGATAACTAAAATTTCTTCTTTAATTTTTAGTGAAGATCTTTTAGTGAAAGCAATGCGTGTAAACAGCTAGGGAAAATAAGGAAGAAAGTTATATTGGCACAGTCTACATTTAAGACAAAACCGTCTATACTAAGATTGTAGCGCCTATACAAGTCTAGCCAGTTTCTATGTATTTCCAGATTTCTGTTTTTTGTTAATGTTTTAATATAATCATTTTCCTGTATTTAAAAAAAGTTTCTTTTAACTAACACACTGCACAGTAATTTATTATATGGCTAGATTATACATTACTGGACATTTATGTAGTTTTTTAAAAAATATTTTGATGAAAATTATTTAGTGAGGGCTTATTTATATATAAAGATTTGACTATGTGTTTCTAATTATTTTATTGGTGTAGATTCTTAAAAGTGGAATTATTGGGTCAAATACCACAGACTTTTAAAGATTTTGTTACACTGTGTTTGGGCATGCTTGTCATACTATCCCAATGCATGCCTTTCACATTATATCTATTTCAAACTTTTAAAATTAGAAGGTGGCTTTTGATGTCTTCTACTTTTTTTCTTTTTTGTTGTTGTTTTAATTTTTAGTTCTTCATTACTTTTAATCTAAATATTTTGTTTGTTAGTGATTTGTACTCCCTCATGCCTTTTGACTATTCCTGTAAGGGGGCTTTACATTTTATTTGTTGATTTGCAAGTTTGTGATAATTATTTTCTTTTTTTTTTTTTTTTTTTTTTTNTTCTTTTTTCTTGATGGAGTTTTGCTCTGTCACAAGGCTGGAGTGCAGTGGAGTGATCTCAGCTCACTGCAACCTCCACCTCCGGTGTTCAAGCGATTCCTCTGCCTCAGCCTCCCGAGTAGCTGGAATTACAGGCACATGCAACCACATCCAGCTAATTTTTTGTGTTTTAGTAGAGATGGGGTTTCACCATCAACATGTTAGCCAGGATGGTCTCCATTTCCTGACCCCCTTATCCGTCCACTTCAGCCTCCCAAAAGTGCTGGGATTGAGGGAATGCGTTCTCTTTCTGGGTCCACAAGGAGGCGTAGTTTTAAGGGCAAGAACTTCTCAGCACGATGCCCCCTCCCATCTCTCTTCATCCAGGAGATTTAAAGGTCTCTGTTCTAATTTTCCCCGGGCGCGGGAAGAGACAAAAAGTCAATTACTCCAACGGAAGTTCTTAGGAACTCCTTTCATTAGCTAGAGGTCTTGGAGAAAGTCGAGGTTCCTTCCAGGTTAAAAGTCCCCTTCTTCCACACCCTTTTGGACTCCAGGTTTGGATCCCCTTCCACACACATTCTCACTCTCTCGTGTGGAAATTGTCTCTCTTCTTCTTTTATTTCTCTACCTGAATAAAATCACTTTTCTGCAACACTGTTTGGGGTCCAATATTTACTTTGCGAGCGCACCTGGTCCCCTCTTTCATTCTTGAGAGATCAGGAGACCAAGAACCCTGGAGAAACGTCCTCTTAGGGGAACTAAGTGTCCCCCTGAACCCCTGAACCCCAACAAGATTACAAGCATGAGCCACCTCGCCCAGCCAACTATTTTCAAGTTCTTCTTTGGCTTGTTAATTATTGCTGGTATGGTTTTGTAATTTGCAGATATATATTCTATATTTGAATGAAATTATATCTAGCATTCTTCTTTATGGTCATTGCTGTAAAGTCTAGAAAGTTTTTTTCCATCAAAATATTCAATGAATTTTCATGTATATTTTCTTGATTTTTTTGAACTATGCAATTTAGACATAATCTTAGAATAATGTATGATACGATGATTCATAATGGCTGTCAGCACGAAGATGTTTTATCTGCACTCAACCAGTCATATTTCATGATGGCACCAAAATGTGAATACATTTTGTCTATGGGTTCCTGGAAATATGGTACTCTGGTGAGCCCATAAGAGCTGGTGGTTATTCTGCAAGTTAGCACATATTCCCTTTGCAAAGACATCCAGACAAAAGTGAGGGAGCAAGATCTCAAAGCGTAAAAGGATAATAAAAGAACAAGACCTGTAGAACAGAGCCTTGGCCAACACTTAACAGGAGTGGATCAAGACAGGAGGTCAACGAAAGCTATAAAAAAGAATTAGCAAGAAGAATAAAAATCAAGAGAATTTGTTGTCATAATACAAATAAAGAGATTTTTCAAGTAAGAGCATGTAATCAACAGAGTCAAGTTGATGGTCATGGATGGTGTGCTTATTATATAATTAAAGAAGAAAGCATCTGCCTTCATGGTGAAATATACTTAAAAAGTGATCATATTTGTATTTTAAAAGGTTGTATTTCATGTCCTCTTAAATGAAATATTTAAGCTTTTCAATATTCAAGACTTTCAATATTGGGAAGAATTAGTGTGGAAGGAAGGAATTTGAGTGGTGTTTCAAGGGAGATATGGTGTATCCAAATGTGTATGTATACTCAGAATAGAGATTAAAATGAACACAAAACTAAAGATGTTCTGTCAGTGGACTATAATTTTAATTTATACCTCCTTGAAATGGTCCATGAAAAAGAGACATGAAGTGCAGACTTCAAATATATTATATTTGAACATTTATACATGTATATTTATTCATTTATTAGGACAATAAATAACTTTTTTCTTTCTTTTTTAAAATTATACTTTAAGTTCTAGGATACATATGCGGAACATGTAGGTTTGTTATATAGTTATACATGTGCCATGGTGTTTTGCTATACCCATCAACCCATCATCTACATTAGCTATTTCTCCTAATGCTATCCCTCCCCTAACCCCCCACCCCCTGCCAGGCCCCAGTGTGTGGTGTTCCCTCGCTGTGCCTATATGGTCTCATTGTTCAACTCCCACTTATGAGTGAGAACATGCAGTGTTTGGGTTTCTGTTCCTGTGTTAGTTTGCTGAGAATGATAGTTTCCAGCCTCATCTATGTCCCTGAAAAGGACATGAACTCATTCTTTTTATGGCTGCATAGTATTCCATGGTGTATACGTGCCACATTTTCCAGTCTAACATTGATGAGCTTTGGGTTGGTCCCATGTCTTTGCTATTGCAAATATAATATACTGCAATAAACATATGTGTGCATGTGACTTTATAGTAGAATGATTTATAATCCTTTGGGTATATACCTAGTAATGGGATTACTGAGTCAAATGTTATTTCTGGTTTTAGAAACTTGAGGAATTGCCACACTGTCTTCCACAATGGCTCAACTAATTTACACACTCACCAACAGTGTAAAAGCATTCCTATTTCTCCATATCCTCTCCAGCATCTGTTGTTTCCTGACTTTTTAATGATCAGCATTCTAACTGGCATGAGATAGTACCCCATTGTGGTTTTGATTTGCATTTCTGTAATGACCAGTGATGATGAGCTTTTTTCATGTATTTGTTGGCAGCATAAATGTCTTCTTTTGAGAAGTGTATGTTCATATCCTTCATCCACTTTTTGATGGGGTTGTTTGTTTTTCTCTTGTAAATTTGCTTAAATTTCTTGTAGATTCTGGATATTAGCCTTTTGTCAGATGGATAGATTGCAAACATTTTCTGCCATCTGTAATTTGCCTGTTCACTCTGATAATAGCATTTTTACTGTGCAGAAGCTCTTTAGTTTAATTAGAACTCATTTGTCAGTTTTGGCTTTTGTTGTCAATGCTTTTGGTGTTTTTGTCATGAAGGCTTTGCCAATGCCTATGTCCTGAATGGTATTGCCTCGGTTTTCTTCTATGCTTTTTTATGAATTTAGATCTTACAGTTAAAACTTTAATCCATCCTGAGTTAATTTATGTATAAAATGTAATGAAGGGGTCCAGTTTCAGTTTTCTGCATATGGCTAGCTAGTTTTCCAAACATCATTTATTAAATAGGGAATTTTTCCCCATTGCTTGTTTTTGCCAGGTTTGTCAAAAATGAGATGGTTGTGGCATTATTTCTGAGGCCTCTATTCTGTTTCAAGGCTCTGTAAATTTGTTTTGATACCAGTACCATACATTTGCCTACTGTAGCTTTGTAGTATAGTTTTTTTTCCTCCCCATTTATTTATTTTATTGCATTTTAGGTTTTGGGGCACATGTGAAGAACATGCAAAATTGTTGCATAGGTACACATGTGGCAGTGTGATTTGCTGCCTTCCTCCCCATCACCTACATCTGGCATTTCTCCCCTTGCTATCTCTCCCCAAGTTAGGTAGCATGATGATTCTGGCTTTGTTCTTTTGGCTTGGGATTTTCTTGGCTATAAGGGCTCTTTTTTGGTTCCATACAAAATTTAAAGTAGTTTCTCTAATTCTGTGAAGAAAGTCAATGGTAGCTTGATGGGAATAGCATTGAATCTATAAATTACTTTGGGAAGTGTGACCATTTTCATAATATTGATTATTCCTATCCCTGAGCATGGAATGTTTTTCCATTCGTTTGTGTCCTCTCTTATTTACTTGAGCAGTGGTTTGTAGTTCTCCTTGAAGAGGTCCTTCACATCCCTTGTAAGTTGTATTCCTAGGTATTTTATTCTCTTTGTCACAATTGTAAATAGGAGTTCACTCATGATTTGGCTCTCTGTTTATTATATATATTTATGTATTGGAATGTTTGTCATTTTTGCACATTGATTTTATATCCTGAGACTGCTGAAGTTGCTTATCAGCTTAAGGAGATTTTGAGCTGAGACAACGGGGTTTTCTAAATATATAATCATGTCATCCACAAAGAGAGACAATTTGAATTCCTCTCTTTCTATTTGAATATTCTTTATTTATTTCTCTTGCCTGATTGCCATGGCCAGAACTTCCAATACTATGTTGAATAGGAGTGGTGAGAGAGGGCATCTTTGTCTTGTGTCAGGTTTCAAAGGGAAGTCTTCCAGCTTTTGCCCATTCAGTATGATGTTGGCTGTGGGTTTGTCATGAATAGCTCTTATTTTAAGATATGTTCAATCAATAACTAGTTTATTCAGTGATTTTAACATGTAGGGGTGTTGAATGATATCAAAGGCATTTTCTGCCATCTATTGAGATAATCAAGTCATTCTGTTTATGTGATAAATTTGTGTATGTTGAACCAGCCTTGCATCCCAGGGATGAAGCCAACTTGAGTGTGGGGGAAAAGCTTTTTAATATGATGCTGGATTCAGTTTGCTAGTATTTCATTGAGGATTTTTGCATCAACGTTCCTCAGGGTATTGACCTGAAATATTTTTTTGTTGTCTTTCTGCCAGGTTTTGGTACCAGGATGATGCTGGCCTCATAAAATGAGTTAGGGAGAAGTCCCTCTTTTTCTATTGTTTGGAGTAATTTCAGAAGAAATGGTACCAGCTCCTCTGGCCCTCTGGTAGAATTTTGCTGCAAATACATCTGATCCTGGGCTTTTTTTGATTGGTAGCCTATTAGTTACTGCTTCAATTTTAGAACTTGTTATTGGTCTATTCAGAGATTTGACTTCTTCCTGGTTTAGTCTTGGAAGGGTGTATGTGTCCAGATATTTATCCATTTTCTCTAGATTTTCTAGTTTATTTGCATAGAGGCATTTATAGTATTCTCTGATGGTAGTTTGTATTTATGTGGGATCAGTGGTGATATTCCCTTTATCATTTTTTATGTGTCTATTTGATTCTTCTCTCTTTTCTTCTTTATTAGTCTGGCTAGTGGTCTATCTATTTTGTTAATCTTTTCAAAAAACCAGTTCCTGGATTCATTGATTTTTTTGAAGGGTCTTTTGTATCTCTATCTCCTTCAGTTCTGCTCTGATCTTCGTTATTTCTTGCCTTCTGCTAGCTTTCAAATTTGCTTTTCTAGTTCTTTTAATTGTGGTGTTAGGGTGTCCATTTTAGATCTTTCCTGCATTCTCCTGTGGGCAGTTAGTGGTATAAATTTCCCTCTAAACACCGCTTTAGTTGTATCAAAGAGATTCTGGTATGTTGTGTTTTTGTTCTCAATGGTTTCAAAGAACTTATTTATTTCTGCCTTAATTTTATTATTTATCCAGTAGTCATTCTGGAGCAGGTTGTTCAGTTTCCACGTAGGTGTGTGGTTTTGAGTGAGTTTCTTAATCCTGAGTTCTAACTTGATTGCACTGTGGTCTGAGAGGCTTTTTGTTATGATTTCCATTCTTTTGCATTTGCTGAGTAGTGTTTTACTTTCAATTATGTGGTCAATTTTAGAATAAGTGCTATGTGGTGCTGAGAATAATGTATTTTCTATTGATTTGGTGTAGAGAGTTCTTTGGACATCTATTAGGTCCACTTGGTCCTGAGCTGAGTTCAAGTCCTTGTTACGTTGTTAATTTTTTGTCTCATGGATATGTCTAATATTGAAGTGCGGTGTTAAAGTCTCCCACAATTACTGTGTGGAAGTCTAAGTCTCTTTATAGGTCTCTAAGAAGGTGCTTTATGAATTTGGGTGCTCCTGTATTGGGAGCACATATATTTAGGATAGTTAGTTATTTTTGTTGCATTGATCTCTTTGCCATCATGTAATGCATATCTTTGTCTTTTTGATATTTGTTGGTAGAAAATCTGTTTTATCAGAGACTAGGATTGCAATCCCTGCTATTTTTGCTTTCCATTTTCTTGGTAAGTATTCCTCCACCCCTTTATTTTGAGCCTATGTGTGTCTTTGCATGTGAGATGGATCTCCCGAATACAGCACACCTATGGGTCTTGACTCTTTATCCAATTTGCCAGTCTGTGCTTTTTAATTGGAGCATTTAGCCCATTTACATTTAAGGTTAATATTGTTATGTGAAAATCTGATCCTGTCATTATGATGCTAGCTGGTTATTTTGCCCGTTAGTTGATGTAGCTTCTTCACAGTGTCAATGGTCTTCACATTGTGGATTGTTATCCACAATAATAATTGTGGCTGGTACCAGTTTTTCCTTTACATAGTTAGTGCTTCCTTCAGGAGCTCTTGCAAGACAAGCCTGGAGGTTACAAAATCCCTCAGCATTTGCTTCTCTGCAAAGGATTTTATTTTTTCTTCACTTAAGAAGTATAGTTTGGCTGGATATAAAATTCTGGGTTGAAAATTCTTTTCTTTAAGGGTGTTGAATATTGGCCCTCAATCTGTTCTAGCTTTCAGAGTTTTTGCAGAGAGATCTGCTCTTAGTCTGATGGGCTTCCCTTTGTGGGTAACCCAACCTTTCTCTCTGGCTGCCCTTAACATTTTTTCTTTCATTTCAACCTTGGTGAATCTGATGATTATGTGTCTTGTGTTGCTCTTCTCGAGGAGTGTCTTGTGGTGTTCTTTGTATTTCCTGAATTTGAATGTTGTTCTGTCTTGCAGTGTTGGGGAAGTTCTCCTGCACAATATCCTGAAATGTGCTTTCCAACTTGGTTCCATTCTCCCCATCACTTTCAGATACATCAATGAAACATAGGTTTGGTCTTTTTACATTGTCCCATATTTCTTAGAGCCTTTGTTTGTTCCTTTTCATTCTTTTTTTCTAATCTTATCTTCACATTTTTTTCATTAAGTTAATCTTTAATCTCTGATACCCTTTCTTCTGCTTGATTGGTTCAGTTGTTGTTACTTGCGTATGCTTCACTAAGTTCTCATGCTGTGTTTTTCAGCTCCATCAGATCATTTATGTTCTTCTCTAAACTGGTTATTCTAGTTAGCAATTCTTCTGACCTTTTATCAACATTCTTAGCTCCCTGGCATTGGGTTAGAACATGCTCCTTTAGCTCGGAGGAGTTTATTACCCACCTTCTGAAGCCTTCTTCTGTTAATTCATCAAATCCATTCTCCATCCAGTTTTGTTCCCTTGCTAATAATGAGTTGTGATCCTTTGGAGGAGAAGAGGCATCCTGGTTTTTTGGCATTTTCAACTTTTTGTCCTAGTTTTTCCTCATCTTTGTGGATTTACCTACCTTTGGTCTTTGGTGTTGGTGACATTCAGACGGAGATTTTGCTTTGTTGTCCTTTTTTTTTTTGATGTTGATACTATTGGTTTCTGTTTGTTAATTTTCCTTGTAACAGTCATTTCCCTCTTCTGCAGATCTGTTGGAGTTTGCTGGTGGTCCACACCAGACCATGTTTGCCTGGGTATCATCAGCAGAAGCTGCAAAACTGCAAAGATTGCTGCCTGCACCTTCCTCTGCAAACTTCGTTCCAGAGGGGCACCCACCAGATACCAGCCAGAGGTCTCCTGTATGAGGTGTCTGTTGATTCCTGCTGTGAGGTATCTCCTCATCAGGAGGCTCAGGAATCAGGGACCCATTTGAGGAGGCAGTCTGTCCCCTATCCCTTAGCAGAGCTTGAACACTGTGTTGGGAGATCCTCTGCTCTCTTCAAAGCTGGCAGGCAGGAATGTTTCAGTCTGCTGAAGCTGTGCCCACAGCTACCACTTCCCCAGGTGCCCTGTCCCAGGTAGATGAGTGTTTTATCTATAAGCCCCTCACTGGGGCTGCTGCCTTTCTTTTAGAGATGCACTGCTCAGAGTGGAGGAATCTATTGAGGCAGTCTGGCTATGTTGGCTTTGTAGTGCTGTGGAGGGCTCCACCCAGAGTGACCTTCCTGGTGGCTTTGTTTACACTGTGATGGGAAAACTGCCTACTTAAGCCTCAGTGATGGCAGCTGCCCCTCCACCCACCAAGCTCTATCATCCCAGGTTGACTTCAGACTGTGCTGGCAGTGAGAATTTCAAACCAGTGGATCTTAGCTTGCTGGGTTCTGTCGGGGTGGGATCCACTGAGCAAGACCACTTGGTTTCCTGGCTTCAGCCCCCTTTCCAGGCAAGTGAATCGTTCTTTCTCACTGGAATTCCAAGCACCACTCAGTTGGAAATGCAGAAATCACCTGCCTTCTATCTTAGTCTCACTTGGAGCTGCAGACTGGAGCTATTCTTATTCAGCCATCTTGCCTGGAATCACAATAAAGAATTTTTAAAATGAAGTGAAAAGCAGTCATCACTATTTTGGTTTTGTTTTGTTTTAGGAGTAACTGACTACTGAGCAATACTGCATGTTTCTGAGGTTTCTCTGTTATTCTTGTAGTGTTTTACCTCTGCACCCTCCCTGGGACAAGAAACTCATTTTCTTTATTATATTGTGTTATGCCAAGAATATTGCTGTTGTTCAGCGAATATAAAATAATCATTACAGTAACAATTTTTTCTGGCATCCTAAACAAGGCTGATTCATGGCAATGGAACTATGCAAAGAAAAGAATAAAGTCAAAGCACTTGTAGAACTTTTTACTTATTGATATCAGACATCTGTTATTTTATTAATCCTCACAGTGTCTTTTAAAGTTTCTATTATTTTTGTCTACAATCTGGGGAGAAGAAACTGAACTACAGAGGGACAAAATAATTGTTTCCTAGTTGAATAATGAATTAGATGAGAATCCAGTATCCACAAGTTATTGGACCCTGGAAACATATTAATTTCATGTTTTATTAGCTATTATCACATACATAAGAGATCTTACAAATGAAAAGAAAATATAACCAAGAATATTAAAAACTTCGAAAATATTTTTTTGAAGAGCTATCAATTTCAATTAAAAATCCTTACATGAAATGCCTTAATGTACCTGTTTCTCAGTACCAAAAAAAAGTAAAGAAAAATTTGGTAGACTAAGAATTAGAACAAGAGATAAGATGGTCCTGGGATAATTCCAGTACCTTTCGTTTATCTACAGGGGATTATCTGCTTTGTGAATATTCATGACTAATTTTGAATCTTAGAGCTGTATTGCCCCACTGCCTGGTTAGCTTTGAGGACCTTTCCTCCCACTACCCAGCTGGTGTGTGCTCAGGGAAGACAAACTCTTGTAATACTAATCCAAGCAAAACACAATTAGGAAAGCAAATGTGTTGAGAAAATAACAATATCATGGATTATAAAGCCAAATAAGAAATATTTGCATGTCACCTACCCTTTGAAGTATCCAACTATTGTTTCTATGTGATGGTAAGGTAATTGAATTGGGCTAGTCATATCACAAAGAGATCTTTAATCCATAAGAGTGTCCCCCTTCTTGTTTTTCTTCTTTTGCTCAAAATAATTGAATTGGAGAGTTTGGCAGTGGCAGAAAAGTAGCTGCAAGCCTGATTTCTTTGCAATGGCCTGCATGTCATTCCAGAAAAAAACTGAACCATCTACCAGGAAAAGCTATGGCCATAACTTAAAAATCACATTTCACTTCCATGTTGAAAACACCTAGACCTAAAGATGTCCTTATAACTATATCTGAAAAGCTGTTGAGCCCCCATCCTCATCAGCATTAATATCTTTTAATACATGCACATGTACAGTCCATTTGCCAGGCATGAAGTAAATATAAAATTGGCCTTCTTCAGAAAAGAAGGAAGACCAAGATTTGAATTATTTTCTCCATGTTTACATAAACTTTTGAATGACAGGATGATTAAATAGCACTTCTCGGATAGAATAGAGATATATGTTTGTAGCTTCAGTAGGTTAGCTAGTATACATAAATATTATTATTCTTACAAAGAAATCAAATTCTAACACATTCATGAATATCATGCCCATTTCCATATGACAGAGAGCTTTCAGCAGAGTTGCATCCAAATGATTCAGCTCCTTACAAATTAATGACTTGCATATACAGGTGTTTGGATAAAATACAAATTTCCATAAGATTTCCATTATGCAAGAGTACCAATATTAAGAATGCTTTTTAGAAATTAGGAAAACAAACATGCTCATTGCTAAAAATTAAACTCTGAACCCTATTGTAATTGTATTAATCATGAAATTTACCACATTATTTTTGTAAATAAATTGATTCAGATGAATACTTAAAATTTCATCAATAATTTTAGAATATATTTAAATAAGTAATCACTCTTTATATTACAGCTTTTCTTTTACAAACGAGATACGCACTATCACTTAGTGTTTATATTTAAGTTAATGTTTATTTACAAATTACTAGGTCCTGTCACAAGTAGAGTTTTATTAAATGACTCTCATAATGAAAAGAATTTGAATTAAAGCATGAACTGTATTTTATATAGTTTTTTCTTCATTTACAACAACATGCCTAGAAAGTAGCATAATTTATTTTTTAGAAATTCATGTTCTTCTGCAGAATAATAACCATTCTCATTTTGACCTATTGAACTAGCTTTATGTTTACAAAAAATAATTAAATGTTGATCAGAATGCGCCATATTCTGAGGTTTTCTGATCACCAGTCTTACCAATCCAGGCCATTTCTTCGCCAACTGTACATAAATATAATTAACTAATGAGTTATGAACCTTCTCATTCTCCACTAAACTTTCCTCAGAATTACTCCAAATGCCTTCTTATCTTTTCACAGATGCACCTTTTTCTTGTTCTAGCTCAATATTTTGTTTTTTATTTTTTGGGGTTTGCTCAAGGAAACTATATGGCATTTAAAAAATTCAAATTAATAATAAAAATTATATCAATATCTCACCAAGTTTATGGAGGTATGCCCACCTTACTTATATCAATTAGAAATCTTCCGTTTTAATTGTAATTTTTTAACAGGAAAATTTTCTTTCTTGCTAAGTGCTCCACAAAATTTCATGTCATCTTTAACAGCATTGAAGCATAGGAAGTAAAAAATGGAAAGAACAAAAGATATCAAATTTAACCCTGCTTATTTATATACGCATCAACAGAGGCCCAGAGAAATGAAGAATTATGCATAAAATCAAACAGCTAATTAGTATTAGGCTGGTATGCTGTATATATATAGATTTTTAAAATATTTCTTATATTGTTAGTCTTTAAAATCATTTGTATATACACAGGCATAGGTGCATATAAGCATTTCATTAACTTTGCCAATCAAAAATGACTATTGTCTCTATATGATATTGTCCCAGATGTAACCTGGTACAGAAAGAGACAATTAATGGAAAAGCTGATAAAATTTAAATGAAATCTGGAGGTTAGTTAATACTTATGTAACAAGGTTCATTTCTTAGTTTTGGCAACTGTATTATAATAATGTAAGATGTTAACATTCAGGAAAACTGGGTTAAAATTTACAGGAATCCTGTAATTTTTACAATTTCTCTGGAAAGCTAAAATTATTTCAAAATAAAAATCATATTAAAATAATCACTTATGATAATTCAGGATTATAAATAAGGCCATTTACTTTAGATATCTAAAAAAAAAAAAAGAAAAAGATGCGAATTTTCTTTATGCACAAACTACTCTTTCATTGTAAGCTGCAATTCTGTTATGTGCCATATAGTTAGCATAAATTAGGTTCCTCAGGAAAAAGACTCAGAACAGAGATTTACCTATAGGAGGATTACTGGGGAGAGCTCTTGAGAATAACATATATTAGGTAGAACGGGAAGTAGAATTTACCAAGAGAAGAGTTAAAATGTGGTGAAGGTGTAACAGAGGCCCCAACACATCTGATGGATACAGCAGTTCAAGGATGTTCCAAACAGAGGCAAAAGGGGTCAAGAGTTTTTTACCCACCATGCCCACAAGTCTTTGGAAATGGGCTATCCCAGGAAAGGGGCAGACTTTGAGCAGGCAGCTCTCTTCAGTTGAGGGCAAATCCTGGGGAAAGACTCATCTGTGAGCTCTCAGCAGCAACTCCCTTGCAGCTGGAGGAGTGAGCTCCTTGGTTTTAAAGAAGGGATTTACGTGTTGTGCCACAGCATTCACCAAAGTGAAGCTAACTTTTGAGCACAATGATCGGTCATAGGATGAATGTAAAATTAGACAAGTGTGGCAATTTTACTAGGCACAGGTTGTCAAAGTTACATGAATTTTTACTGAAATTTTTCTTGTTCCAAGAAAGTTTTTCTCTTGAATTTTTCTTTATGTTTGTATCTGTAATTATCTATATATTTCATAAAATCTGTTCCAAGGTGTTAATTATTTTGGTTGAAAAGGATAAAGGATTTTTCTAAGCGTACTCTGGATAATTTAAAGGATGTGATTGTACATGTGGGAAATATACACAGGAAGTCCCCTGAGTTTGCTTATCAGAATGTATAATAAATCTGTATACCACCCCTACCTTCCACATTTATCTAAGTGAAATTCATCTTCATTTTCATTAAACATGGCTAAGTTACGTTGTAGTAACAAATCAACACCAAATCTCAGTGTCTTACCACATCCAACCTTACATGTCTAATAAGGGCTAGCAAGGGTGCACAGAGGGCTCTGTCATCTTGCAGTCCTGTTCTGGAACATACCGGCTGTAAAACCACTGCATGAGAGACACAGAGAAATAGAGGCAGCACGAATCCTAAACCATAAGTGACTCTTCTGCTCATAGTCTAGTGCCTAAAACATGTCACATAGTTCCAATGTAACTGCAAGAGAAGCTAGGAAACGTAAAGGAATACACGGAGAACCAACAGACTCTGCCAACACTGGCTAGTGAACCTTCTGGAATATTCTCATATATAGCTGCAAACCGGTAAAGATAAGATATCATTTATATGTCAATCTTCTTTATTTCAATACTGGCTACAGTCTTAGCCATCACAGAAGCTTCTCTGAGCAGAAGAATAAGATCAACCTTTGTTCCATATATATTTCTATATTAGCTATATTGGTTGGTGAAACAACAATTTGAACATTCAGACTGTTAACATTTTTAAGGACACACATAAAAATGCCTTGGTGAGTTACATAATTATGGGAAGACAGAAATTTCATTTTTAAAATCTTTTGAATCTATTATGGAAATTAGCTTTACAATTATAAAATCCTAGACTTAAAATATCTAAGCAGGGGTATTTTATGTGCTGGTTGCTTTATAAAGATCCACTATGTATTAGGGCAAATAGGACATACAAAAATCATCAGCAAATATCCAAACAGAACATTAGTAAACAGCATTAGAGGGTGAGACTTTTGTACGGAGGCATGTATTTTTTTGCCATATGGTACTGATTTTTCAGTTAAAATGTTTTCCTTTCTGAGAAAAAAATGCCTCTCTGTTAATGGTAGAGTAAACCTGTTTTTTGTTTTTGTTTTTAATTAGAATTAACATTTGTCATGAATACTGGTCATGGGAACACGAGTCTTCTTATTACAAATGCGTAAAGTTATAATTAAAATTCTGGGCCATAAAATCAGACCACCTGAATGAAGTTACCGGCTCTGTCACTTACTGTTTCTGGGCAATCAATTAACCTCTCTGTGGCTGAGTTTCTTCATCTATAAAACAGACATAATACTTTTATCTAACTAACAGAGTCGCTGTGAGAACAAATTAGTATTTGTAAAATGTTTATTTCAACGCCTGGCACATAGTAAACTCTGGATTTGTTGTTGTTATAGCTACTGTTCAACCACTTCTAAAAAACAAAAAATTAGTTTTATAACAAAGGAAGCCCTTATAATGAATAATTTTAGTCCAATAGAAGATTTTTTAAAATGGCACCAATATAAATTTTTGAATGCTATTGTAAGTTTTATGAATATTACTCATTTTTTCTTTTCTTGAACTTTAACTTTCCCAACCAGAAAATCATTTCAATGAGAAAATATGTCAGCATGTTTTGTTTATTAGCTAATACATTTTCTCATGTGATACCACCTCACAGCAAAAGTTAAGGAATAAAAAAAGGAAAGATCTTTCTTCTTTCCACCTACTGAATTCTGCATGAACCTCTCCCACTCCCGTGCACACACCAACACGCCCACTGTTCCACAGCAATATACTGCTTGGCATTCTGGCAGGGAACAGAAAGAGAAAGCATCATGGGAAGAAAGGGTTAGAAAAAATAACTGAAAGATGTGGAAATTTTTATGCTCAGAGGCTCTTGGCAGTCAATGAGAAATAGGAGATCGGAATGGAAACTATAAAGGGGTAACTCTAACTTATTTTCATTCTTCTTTATGTCCTGTAGTATTCTCCTCTAGCAGTGAAAGAAGGAAATATGATCAACGCATTTATAGCTTTAGGGTCTTTCAGATGTGCTTCCCTTTACCTGGTAGCCATAGACAGGTTTTCTTGATTCTAAAAATGTATATGCTAGAAAAAGTCCATTTCTAATAGCCCACATCTTAGCACCTAAAGTTGTAAGCACTCCAGAACACATGTGTTATTGGCTGAATTGTACCCCTTTAAAGTTCATATATGGAAGCCCTAACCCCCAGTTTCTAAGATGTGGCTGTATTTGGAGATAAAGTTTTTAAAGGGGGTGATGAAGTAAAATTGAGGCCATTAGGGTGAGACTCAATACAATCTGATTGGTGTCCTTGTAAGAAGAAGAAATTTGGACTGACAGAGAGGGATACAGGGATGCAAGTGCACAAGAAAATGACCATGTGAGGATACAGCCAGAAGGCAGCCATCTACAAGCCAAAGAGAGAGCCCTCAGAGGAAACCAAACCTTGATCTTGAACTTCTACCTCCAGAACTGTGGAAAAATAAATTTTTGTTGTTTAAGGCATCCAGTCTGTGCTATTTTATTATGGCAGCTCTAGAAAACTAATAGAACATATCATTTGATTCAGTAAAATCAAATTATTGTCTTCTTACAATATGCGTTCATATTATTCCTTATTATGTACACCAATTTCTCCTTCAAAATGTAGCTTAACACCTATTTTCTCCAGGGACTGTCTCCTACTTATTCCATTCCAGTTGATTACTCTCAAAACATCTGAGTCTTAAGAAAGTCGTGTGTTTGTAAATCTGTGTTACTTTAGAAGTTCTATCATTTGTTGGGGTTGTTGCTGGGCTGTGTATTACTAGCTATTGATCAGGCTTCCTAAAGTCCGGAAATATTCTTCTCCCTTACTGTATGATTCTTCTCTTTCTGTTTCAATGGTTATGGGAGGCAAAATTCGCTCTCTACCAGACACTCTTATAATACATTATATGCCTTGTCTCATTTAACATTAGTCTTTGTGTTAAAGAAAATAAACTGTATGAAATATATACACTTTATTGGTCTACTTCAGAGAAAACATTCTCACTTTGAAACTTTGGGGTGGTGACAAACAATTACAGTTATGTTATTTAAACTCTATCACACATTTATCTATACTAATTTTTAATTTTGGAAGAAGTGATATGGAAATTGTATTCAAATTATCATTCTTTGCTCCCTCTCTTGTACTCCCCAGAGCTAGGTTTATTAATATCAAAGATTTCTATTCATTCTATGTAAATTTACTAAAGTCTGTGAAATCTCCTGATTACTGACATTTTAGAGTTTTATACACTTTTTGTCTCTCTTTTGACAAATCACACACATATCTTCAGGGACTCTTATTACAGAGCTAAGTACATTGTCTGACAAAAGCTGAAGAATTTTAATAGATAAATGACAAATTTTAACAAAGAGTTTTAGTGAGTTAATTTCTGAAATCGTTTACTGTATGTATGGAAAACTGGCAGAAGTAATTTGATGAAGTGCAGGTTTTCTATACATAATAAAAGATAAAAGTATTCGTAGATATATTTGATAAGATCCATCTATTTGATGGATAATCATAAAAATAACCTACCAAAACAAATATCGTTTATTGCTTTTTTTAAAAAAAAGTTGTGTTCCATTTCTCTGGACTAAAAAGAAATGTCACCAGTTATCAGTATCTATAATTTCCATCATTTAGATTGCTGCCTAAATAGCATTTAGGATGAATCCAGAAGGTCAAGTTCAGATTAGAAACTCAAGCACTTCTGCTGAAAAATGTAGGACACCTTGGACTTCAGAAATAAAAAAAAAAACCTTTATAATTTAAATATATACCTATGAGTAGTTACATTTTTCTTTGGATACTTAGTTTATATTGTGGTATGTGCATGGGAGTGCACATGAAGGAGCGTGTTTGATCAGATTACTGCATGATCTGTTCTCTGCAGGTGCTGGAAAAGGTCAAACAGAGAAAATCATCATCATAAAGTGAAGCAATTTTCTTCTTTATGAGCTCCTGATGTAAACAGACTGATGAGCACAAAACAATCCTTACTCACCCACATGACATCATACACAATCACAGCTAAATGTTTCTATGTGTCAAAGCCTGAAGAGTGACTACCAGATTTTTGCCTGATTGGTATGTAACCCCAAATGGTATTTCCTAGGTATCATGTTGGTAGGGCGAATTTTGTAAGATTTCTAGGCCCTGTGGGGGCAAGTCAAAGACAGTGAACACTGAGCCAAGGTTAGAGTTTGACAGTTCAGAAAATGAGCAGGCTGTGTTGGTAATGGAACATCAACATTATTCAACATTTATTGACTGAAGAACAAGGAAATTAAAAAATAAATTTGAAACAGACATTTCTTATTTTAAAATCAGAAAATACATATCACATTCCTTGGAAAGCAAAGGTTTGTAAGCATGTGGCACTTAATCTTTGTTCATAATTTATGCCCATGTTCAAGACATTTTTAAAATCCATTTTCTTACAGACGCTAATTTTGCTGCCAGGCTCCATTTACTGCCAGTTAAGCAGCAGCTTTTAGTATATGGAGGCCTCACTGAAGATTCACCTTCTGAGTTTTCCTACCCAAGACATTTAAGTCGGAATCTGGACCCAATCTGCCACATCAGAGCTAGCAGCAAGCGAAGAGGACTTGAAGATCCTGCTGGTATAAACATGCTCCATGAGGGAGCAGCCAAATAGTTTGGAAGTTTGAATTTTTTTCTTTTCGGAAAAGAAAAAAAAAACAACCATGGTTTAACAACGTTCCAGATTATCTTGAAGAGTAGCTTTGTATATGATATGGGGCAGATATACAATGACTTTTAATTAAAAATGAAAGTGATAAATGTATAAAATGATACATTTTATACATTTATACATTTTATACATTAAAAATGAAAGTGATAAATGTATAAAATGTATAAAATGATACAATGTATAAAATGTATTAAAAAGTCTAATTGGAATGGAATGCGAGATAAAGTTTCTAATAGTTTAGGATAATAGTGTCTTCTAATTAGACCTTAATTTTATGTAATTACTTCATAAAAGAGCTATGAGCTGTAGAATAGACTCCTGTTTTTAAGACATTAAGGAAAAATAACATGAAAGCATCAGCAATTGAGTTATATAGTCCACTTCAAGCATGTGCCAAATTTTTGTTTTGCTGTTGAGTATCACTGTTTAACTAAACACTAAAATATAGCCAAGCAAACAAAAAGTGCTATGACGCACATCCTACATGAATATGATTGGATTAAAGCATTAAACATATTATTTGCTTTTAAAAACAAAGCAAACTAGTATGCATTTTTCTTGTGTATTCATAGTCAAATAAGAGGTTATGGAACATATACGAAGGTACTTTGCATTATCATATCGTAATCTATGGTTATATCAATTTGTTGAGTATCTTTCTTAAAAATCTTAATGGCTACTTTCTCATTTCATAGATTTTTTTTTCACCTTTAACAAGCTGCACCAATTTCCCCGAGTCAAAGAGTGGTTTTCAGTGGTCTGAACTTTTGATTGATCTGAGCCATGTTTAGCTTTAATCTATCTCTGCACATGACTAGGGAAAGAGATGTTCTATCAGATTCAGTCCTTGTAGCTTCGAGTCTTTCTCTATATGCATCTACAGTGAGAATAGTTTTCAAATTCAAGTAGGGTCAGGATTTAGCCCTTATTTGGATTTTATTGTGACTGTAGAGGGAGGACTGACAATTTCCACAAAGGAAGGAGTCAAGACCCAGAGGAAAACATAGAGGATTTAGGTGAGGTTTTGACTCTTGACTTGAGCAAATACAGATTTAATGGCTTGGAAATGGATTTCAACTTACTCTGGTATTAAATTCAGTGCTGAGTCTAAGAGAGCCAGAGCTGACAGCTCCAAACAAGAATGGGGTAGGAGCAGGGCAGAAAGGAAGTTGATGCTAAGTGGAGAACAGCAGGAGTTTGATGTGAGGCTGGAAGAGATAGACAGAGTGTGTTATGAGTTGAGGGAAGAGCAGATGGGGTGTGACTGCCCGCCTACCAGTTAATTAGAAAATACTGATTTATTAAACCTGAACTCTAAGAGAAAGCCCCTTAATATATACAGCTCTGACAAAAAGGACAATTGCTGAATGTTTTTCATATGACTACATTCTGAATTATTTCAAAATACTACTTTTATTTATGAACTATATGCTGTTATCACTTGAAATGATGAGAAAGATCATTTCTTCTTAGCAAGGAAAATCCTTTCAGAATATTTTCAAAATAAATTACCAACTATAATTTTTAATAAGGCACGGTATCCGAAAATGTTACAAATACAATTCAGAATCACATTCTGCTTATTGCTGGCCTGATAGCAAGTCTTAATTCATCTGTAAATAATAGTTTATAGTCAGGGATAAACCATTATTTGGGGGGAAGCAGGTCCACTACATCACTTTTATGTCTTATCTTCACAACAAATCAGAGCATAACTCATTGCACAACAAAACACAACTTGATTTTCAATCAGGCTGTCTCCCAGCAGCATAATTCTATCTGCTTTATAAGAATAATGGTTTAATGTTGACATACCTGAGGCCACATGAACTGTGGGCAAACATTTGAGTAAAGCATTGCTTGGCCATTCTGCTTACACTGTGTTGAAAGGTAGACCTTATCCAACAGATCACTGTAGTCTGACCTACTCTTTGCTATTATTAGTAACAGTCCTGGTACTATTGGCTTGGATGGCCAGAGTTGTTAAGTTGTTTAATACTTAGTCTATGGAAGAAATAACCTAAATAGGAGGCTTTAATTCTGTTATTTCCATGGTGAGTGATTAACTGACTTGGATGTTTACGGTACCAAGATAGAAATATCTTCTAGATAGCTATGTTTAGAATGCTTAATTGTTGAAGACAATTGTCCATGTTGGATTAGAAATGAGAAGTTTCTTATCAACTCCCCTTAAGCTATTTAGATATATTTTAAAGTTTCTTGCAATGCTAGTAATTATTATACTTTTCCACAAATGTAGCTCAAGGCAGTAGTTTTCTGAGAATAATTTATTAATAAAATATTGAGCTTAGGAAATGAAGATATTTTCCTTTAATGGCAAAAAATCTATATGCCTAAGCATAATCTAGCAGATAATGATGTTACCTGAGTGGTGAAATTGGAGAGGTTAGTCCTGGGAGAAATCACAAATGTTTAGTAGTTTTTTGTCTCATTTACAATTGCAATGGAAAGGAATGAAATGAACTTGAAATTTAGGGTTTGACAAAATGACATAAGAGTTCAAATTCACAATAAAAATATGAAAATTGTTTAGGTAGAAAAAATCTCAAATTACTAGGATCATCATGCATTTTTATGCATTTTATTAATAAGAAAACAGGCCCCAATTAAATGTTTTGCTTTTATTATCTCTTCACTTATTTTCCCCTGAACTTCTCCAATCAGACTTTGTCCCTACTATTCCACTGAAACCTTGTCAAGGACATTATTGAACTACCATTTGCCAAATCCAATAGTCCTCTTCATATTGATCTCTCCACAGAATGTGATAGAGTACTACCTCATTGTGGACATACTGTTTTAACTTAGCTTGTGACCACTACACTGCTTGTTTTCCTATTTCTCTGATTGTACTTCATTTCTTGTGTGGGCTCCTCTTCTTTATGCTAGTGTTAGCTCCTTTCTATTTTCTATTACAGCCAGTCCCTATGTAATATCTTCTAGTCCCGTAACCTTAAATTTATCATCTAAATGCTGATGACATCTAAATCTTTTCCAGCAATACAGATTTCTCCCCTGAGCTCTACATTTTTGTATTCAACTACCTACTCAATATTCCTTTTCTGTTGTCTAATGCACATCAAGAAAACTCAATGTGTTTAAATTGGAATTATTTTTTCTCATCTTTTTTCTCCTTTCCACCTGTTCCTTTCTAGTTTCCTCACCTCGGCAAATGATGTAACTATTCAGCCATCTATTTGCTCAGATTAGAATCCTTGGTTTAAAATTTAAAACCAGTTCATAACTCTCCTTTACAGAAAAATCTCTAATGTTTTTACATCACATTCAGCACAAAAGTCAAAGTCATACCACAGCTTGTGAAACCCAGTATGATCTAGCACTTGCTTAATTTCTATCATGTCTTCCTTTCATTCTCTGGCTAGCAACAGTAAACTTCTTGCTTTAATGCCAGAAAATAATCTTATTTCTACTTCAAGTTCATTGTATTTGCCATTGTCTTTCTGGAAAATTCTTCCTAAGATCTTCAAAAGGTTTACCATCTAACTACTTTTACATTTCTCTTCAGATTTCACTTCCTCAGGTTGGCCTTTACTTATCACCCAATAGGAAAGAGTGCCCACCTCCCCAACATATATCAATATATGCCCCCTTATGCTCCTTTATATTACTTTCTAATCTTATTACTTCTTGAAATATATTGTGCATTTATTTGTTTACTTATTTATTGTACGTCACCTGAGTAAAAGTTCAGCTTCATGAAGGCAAGGTCTTTATCTCATTCAAGATTGTATCTGCAATGCTAGGAATACATCTTGAACACAGGTTATTCTCAATAAACATTCGTAGAATGAATACATGAATAGATGAATAAATGAATAGAGGTATATTATTTAAATGTTCTACTTGACTCAGTTTTGTAATTAGGTGTGGAGGCATAGGTGTTTCTCAGAGAGGATCAGATTTTTGTTGACATTGCAATTATCACTCTTTAGGAGATAGCTGATCACTTTTGTCACTATTTTTTCATCACTTCTTACACACCCTCTCTCATACATATAATTAGTATAATCTCTGGATTTCTGGACCAGTTTGGTGATAATATTTCTTTGCTATTAAATGTATGGGAGAGAAGAATAAATTGCCGTGTCTAGTTGTGAGTGGTAATGGCATTTCAGACAGGACGGAAAGATTTAGCTGAGAACTCTCTAGTCCCAGCCCTAGATGACAGATTGTTTTGGCCCACCTACAAAGTGTTTCTTAACTTCTCTTTGCTTGGTCAAAGCAAGTAGTGCATCTTAGTTTTCTGTGACTTAACCCTCCCTCTTTCCTTTCCAAAGTTTCTGTGTTTTATCCCCCACTGCCATTGCTGCACATTTCTTTTAAAAACTCAACAGAAAATTGAACTCCTAAACAAAATCCCATACCATATGTAAAAGAGGATGTCCCTCTCTCAACCAGAGGTGTATTTTGAAATAAGAAAGTAACAGCTCAGCAGTCATTTGCCATAGCTTGCTGAGTAAGCTGGGCTCAGGTTAAAAGGGGGTTATAGGCTGCTAGCCAAAACACTGACGGCATTGCTGAATTCAGAGATTCAGAAACTCTATATGTCCCAAAGATTCTGCGTGGCTGCCATTAATTACACTCTCTTATGCTCTATCATTGAAAGTATCTCAATCCAGTTCTCTCATGTGGATCAGAATGGATAGGAATTTTAATAGAGAACTCGTTAACTTACATTTTAAAAATATATTCAATATTAACAATAAGAACATTGAAGAGTACTGCCATCACAGGGAAACTGAATCAATCAGAAATAGACAAAATCACACTTGTTTCCCACAAAGTCTATCATCAGATTGGATTGAAGATGATTTACATAGCTCATGTAGGCTGTGTCAAGACCAATCCAATAGTAACTCTTGAAGATGTTAAAGATATTGTTACTTGGAGAAATAATAGAAAAGAAATTCAAGGGTAATAGCTGTAAAATATATATATTGTAAATGTGAAAAAGTTAACAAATATATTCAATAGTAGGGGCTTAAATTGTTATTATTTTTTACTTCATTAATTTTTATATAAGATATTGCCATAGGTTTGGAGGTCTCCATGATTCCAGGGGTACATTGGCATGAGTCTGTGTTACCATTGAATGATGCCATTCATTGTTATGTGTGATGCTGTGCATAGTAAAGGTCTTTGCTTTTGAAAGCATACTACTTATTTCTTATAAAAATTTTGATGACAAGAATTCTTCAGGGGATATTTTTTGTGCCAATAATATACCAAAGTGGTAAACTTTGATGGATTTGAAAGTGAAATTACATTTTGTAGAAGCTTTTAAGCTGTTTCCAATTTGTATCATGGAGACATTTCAATCAGTCTTCACATTTTGTAAAACTCACATATTAAGAAAATATTTTGCCTTCATATACACCACATCATATAATGTGGTATTTTCTATTTGAAATAATATTTAAAGGATAGTTGAGAGGAAAATTATTATTGCGAATCAACACTTACTTTTGTGATTTCTATCGAAGATATTTAAAAAGATCAATTTGTTATCAATATAATCAAGTAGGGTGTTTTTTTTCCATAAGGTTACATCTGTTTATGCAATTTTATTATCTGTTGAATAGTATGATATGAAGTTTCTTTATTGCAGCTTAGCTAAAGAAGCACCAAGCCTGTGATGGAGCTGTCAATCAGCATTTAGTCATACAGTATCTATTTCTATCCCTGTTCTTCTTAGCACAGAAGGGCTATTATAGTCTACATTACGGCATAGTTTCTTTGGATATAGATATCCTTGAGGGGCAGGATTTATTTTGAAAGAAGATACTCAACATAACATGACACATCATTTAGACATTTTTTTAAAAGTACACATCCAGGTATTTCAAAGCAAAATATAGCAAAAGTTAATTTTAAACATTCAATTTAACATTTTGTGGATTCATTTCTTTTTTCCTTTCTTTAATAGCACTGAAAAAGACCAAATGGGGTCATGTGACTCTTTAGTAATTAAAAATGTTTATTTAAAGGCATCTCTGTACAAACCTTCTTACATTATCACCTATGAAAGGCTAACTGTTGTAAAATATTATGCATATCAAAATTAGCAAGAGAAAAACCATTCAAGGCCAAAGAGAAAGGAAAATTTTGCTGAAATGCATTTATAAACACCTGAAAAGTGAAACTTTTCCAGATGTCAATAATATATATTTCCAAGTACACTAGTATATATGGAATATGACTAAAAATTAACGAGACTGATTACAAACCACAAACATGAAAATCAGTCATGCAGCTGTATATCACATTGGATGTGCTTCCAGATGTGATGATAAAAATGGATACAACCTTTTAAAGCATGAGCTTTGGATATGCTATGCATGTGGCACTCATTAGCTAAGCAAATGGATGTTAATCTTTATGACAGTCAATTGCTGTGCTGCATTTCTACTGAGAGCTTATCAGCTGGTCTGACCCGATCATCAAGAGCATCATGACTTAATTTACAGGAGGATTATTCTTCCTTCCCCTGCAATTCCATGGGTTTAAAATATACAAAAAAGTTTTTAAAAAGAAATAGCTGAAGCATTTAAACTTCCTTATTTCCCATAGCTTTGCAATATGTAGGTAATGGCATAAAAAGATTTAGACTCACAGATCTGGAATTCAGCATCATTGAGCATCTAATTTCCCATGTTCAGGGCTGAGAAATTAACCTCATTTCTCCAACTGATTTGTTTTCCTTTGAATAGTTAAAGATGTTCATATAAGAAAAGATTTAGTCTTTTAAAAGAATAGGCATTTTCAATCCATAGTACATAAATGGTGTCTTTAGTAAATAAATAGACGAGAAATGTCATGTCTTACATCCGGAAGAATCAGAATCAACTCTAGTGCCCTCACAAACACTGCCTTTCTTAGAAAAGTTATCATGTTACTATATTTGTCTACATACTCATGGTATTACCATTAGGAAACTTGTTGCTTTGGTCTACCTTGAGTTAATTATGAAAGGCATGAGAGAATACCAGATCTACCTCCATGAAATGGAGAGCTTGACATGCTAGATGTAATGTAGGGAGAGGCAATTCTAGCTTCTCACATAACTCTGCCAGCACACATCTACCTATTAGACAGCAACTTCTGTTTCTTAGGCAATTTTAGCTGGAGACAACCATTGTACCAATATTTTCTCTTTGCTATATGCTTCATTGTCCACCGGGGTGGCAGATACCAATAGACCACATTCTTATTCTAATAATAACCATAAGATAGAAACTGAAGTTTGTCTTTTCAGAAAGAGGCTGAACCTTCTCTATGTTTGATAAAAGCCTGGAGTATTGTGAGCACTTAGTTAATGGACTCATGAAAGTAAATATATCTATCACTTCCTCCTAGAGTTTTAGGGGATTGGGGAATAGGTTTAACCCATTCAGTTAAAACTATTCAGTATGGAAGTATTTATTTATCTTCTAACATTTTTACTATGATTTCTTAGTAACCTGATAAAGATCTTTTTCAAAATGTCTGACACTTTAATGAACATGAAAGTCATGAGTAACATCTAGATCATTACATATTAATTTTAAAATCCTAAATTTCAAAAGTAGTAAGGTATTGCTCCTTTAATCCATGAAGAACAATCAATTTGAAATTCTTAAGCATTTATAAAATATTTAAGGATTCAATGGATCATGATTGTCACCATGGAAAGATAAAAGGTGAGTGAAGCAGGTCATTCTCTCCTAAACAACTGTTAAATATTGAATGGACTTTGAGGCATGGTATAGTGAGGATTTTCAAGGGCAAAGGCAGGAATATTAGTCCTGTGGACAGTGAGGTGATGAGAGGAGTAGTTTTAGCAACTCCAGCACAACTTTTGCAGAGGTATATTCCAGAGAATATATAATTAAATAGTACTTTTTTTTTTTTTTTTTCTGAGGCTGAGTCTTGCTTTGTCACTCTGGCTGGAGGCAGCGATACATCTTGGCTCACTGCAACCTCCACCTCCTGGGTTTAAGAAATTCTCTGGCTTAGCCTCCCAAGTAGCTGGGACTACAGGTGCATGCCACCAGCCCCGCTATTTATTGTATTTTTAGTAGAGACGGGGTTTCACCATATTGGTCAGACTGGTCTCAAACTCCTGACCTTGTAATCCATCCCACTCGGCCTCCCAAAGTGCTAGGATTACAGGCATGAGCCATTGCGCCCGGCCGAATAATACATTCTTAAACACATTATTTCTTAGAGACTTTTATTTTAGTATTTGTTATGCTTCTTCCCAAATAGGCTCTAATATGTAACAGTACTCAAAACTTTTCTGAACCTTGAATGGCTTTATTTAAGGAATATCTATCTCCTGTATTAGTCTTTCATTAAGATCTCAAGGAAGATACTACAAACTTCCATCCATTTAGACAATCAACCATATTTTGAGCATTTATCAGGAGCACATACTTTGCCACATGATATGAAAAATACAGCTAGTTGTAAAACAGGGTCTATACTCAATGACACTATGATTAATTTCATGAGAGGAATCAAAACATATGTATATATATATATGAAATGCAAGACTATCATTATGCATCTGGAACTTAGGGAATTGCCAGCTTCCACTTTTTGGAACAGTGGAGGGCCAAAAGAAAGGGGAAAAAAAGAATTTCTTCATGGGAAAAATATTGTGAAAAAAAACCCAAGTTTTTTACTTCATAAGAGGGATTTTGGACCTTGTTAACTGTTTATTATTGTTTGGCCAAGAAGTCTATGTTATTAGACTTCTTTATGTTTATGTTAGTACATGTAAACAAAATTTTCATAAAAATATTCTATAATATATGATATAGAATATAATAATATGGTATAAAATCTTTGCAGTTAGGCAATTTTATTTAAAAAGCCATCTATTGCTAGCAATATCAGTTGTCTTAAATTCTATTTTGATTGATATAAATAAAAATACACCAGCTATAATTTTGCTCGTTGTTTATGTGGTATATCTTTTCGCTCCCTTTCATTTTAAATGTATCTGCAACCTTATATTTAATGTGTATTTATAAGCAGCATGCAGTTAACGTTTTTTAAATTATTGTATTTTAATTCAAATATTTAGTTCAGTTTAAATTAAATATAATTCATTATACTGAAATTCAATATAATTAATAATATATTTGAGTTTAATCTGAGTATTTGTTTCTGTTTGTACCAACTGTTCTGTGTTCCATCTCCTTTTTTTTTCTGGCCTTCCTTTGGATAATTTGAGTAGATTTTATTATGCAACTTCTCCAATGCTACTACCTTATATGCATTTTTACAACTATCTTAATCTTTAGAGATTATATTTGTCCTTGACTTATTAAAGACTAATGAACATGAATACTTTAATTTTCCAGACAATGCAAGGACTTAGAATACGTAAAACATTTTAGTGCTATTTATTCATTTTCTTTTTGCTTTTGCTATTATAAAATTCTTCATATATTTTAGCCTTTACAACATTTTTCTTTTAAGCTGCATAACATAGAAGCGTTTCTTTTAAAGTTACATCACTATGGAAATATAAATATTGAAAATGTTTTCCTGGGAGGGAATCATTATAAACAATTTGATTCTAGAGTTTTTGTTCCACATTTTTAATATGATTTAAAAGAGTGTTTAGCACTTTGTCATCTCCCATTCCTGGACAATACAATTGTTCCAGTCTACCCTGTTTTTATTGACCTTGTGTAGGATGTCTTCTAGTTGGGTGTGAAATAGATGGAAAAGAAAAGTTATTACTGTCTCCCTGCTCACCTTCACCCTAAGCTGTTCATTCTAGTCTTTTCATTTCTGCCTCCATTTCTTCTACAAGCTTCAATTTTGCCCAGAAGCCCCTTCTAGTTTTATGTAAACTTATATATGTGTATGTATGCATATTCATGTGTATGTATGTATATTTATATCACTCTGTCTAGCTAGCCATCTACAATCTCTATATGTGGTTTGTATATGAGCACTCATTTTCTATTAATTATACACACAAAAGTAGAATTTCTGGATAATAGACTAGGTGTGTGTATAATCTTAGCAGACAACGCTAAACAGATTTCAGAAGTGCTTCTAACAACTTACATTGTCCCAAGCAATGTAAAAGCTTACAATTGATTGATTCTTCATGTTATTTAGCATTTCTCATCCTTTTAACTCTAATCATTCTTGTGGTATATTATTGAATAGCATTGTGATTTTAGTTTATATTTCCCTGTTCATTAATGGTGTTGAATATATTTTTACATGTTTATTGTCCATTTGAATATTGTGTGTGCGCGCGTGTGTGTGTGTGTGTGTGTGTGTGTGCATGTGAAGTGCCTGGTGAATTTTTCTGGCCTATTTTTAAATTGGGTTGTCATCTTATTTTGATTAAAGTCCTAAATATGTTGTGGATTTGAGTCTTTTGTTAAACTATGCATTGCAAGTTGAGCTTTTTCTGGCCTATAATTTGTCTTCCACTCACTTAATGGTATATTTAGATGAACAGAAGTTATTAATTTTTGAACAGAAGTTATTTGATTTAGTTATTGTGAAATCTAGTATATACAATTTTTATTGAATGGTTAGTCATTTATTTTATGTCTTATATCATAAAATATTTTCCAAATTCATAGAGATAATTTCCTTTGATATCTTCTAGAAGAATATAGTTTTAATTTTCACACATCTTTATGTTCCATCCCCTTTGAACTAATCTTTGTATATGATGCAAGATAGGGAAGAATTCAACTTTTCTTTGCTGATGCCAATCAATTCGCCACCATTTATTTGGAAAGACTGTACTCTTCCTTCCTAATGCTGGGAGTGCTTTGGGTCAATCCTGTTCTAATACTACACTGTCTTAATTACTGTAACTTTATAGTAAGTTAGTATCTGGTAGTGGAAATCCTTAGTTTTATTACTGTTCTTCAAAATTATTTTGAGTATTTTGGGTTATATGTATTTGCATAGAAATATTATAATCAAGTTTTAAATTTCTACACAAGAAATATTCTGTAATTTTGATCATGACTCTATTGAAAGTTAGGTCACTTTGGGTGACAATTGGTACAGTACTGAGTATTTTAACTGGTAAAGACAAATATTTCATCACTTAATTAAGCCTTCTTTCTTTCAATAGTGTTTTGTAATTTTCAGTTTGGAGGTCTTGCATCCTGTTTTACATAAACATATTTTAAAATACCACAAGATATTATTGTTATTGATTTAGACTTCCATATTAATTGGATTTATTGATAGTTCTACTCCCTTTTTTTCATATTTCTTCCTGTAAGCCCTTACTTCTGTCTTTCTGAAGAATTTCTTTAGGGTTCCCTTTAAGATGCATCTGCTCAGTTTATGAATATGTATTTACTTAGCCTTTATTTATGAGGAATATTTTCTGTGTTAATATAATTCTAGATTGACACATTGAAAAAAAAGATCATTTCACTGTCGTATGCTTTCCATTATAACTGCTGAGAACAAACTATTAATCATCCTGTTACTGCTTTTAATATGATATATTCATAATATCTGGATTATGAATAGTCAAAATCTCCAGATGCTTTTAAGATGTTCACTTTGATTTTAAGCAGTTACAATATACTGAAGTGTGGTTCTCTGTGTACTTATTTTATGTCTCAGTGTCTGTCTTCAGTTTTGGAAAATTATCTTCTATTGATTCTGAATATTCCTTTTATATATTATCTTTCTTCTCTTTTTCTGATATTTCATTTACATATACTTTTTATGTTGCTTTTTTTCCCTATATTTTACTTCCTTCATTGTTTCTGTGCTTTAGTTTGGATTTTTTCTAACCTAAATTTCTGATCACTAACCCTCTACCCTGCAGAAGTTATGTCCTGTTTAAGAAATATTTATCTAACTCAGATTAATTATATCTAATCCTTCATTCTCTGGAAAGTAAAACAGTTAAAAGAACTTAGTCTGTGATTAAGTAATCAACTGGGCTCAGAATTACTTATGGTTATTTTTCAGCCTTAGAATATTCATTTGTTTATTGTACACAGACTAGTTTTTGCTGAAAATTTCAACAGGGTCTCCTATTATCAGGACATATAAAAACTTGTCTAATAATTCCAGTATCTCATTTGCGTGAGCGTCTAATTCTATTATATGTTTGTTCTCTTAGTTTTGGGCCCTTTGATATTTTTGTCCTTGTATACCTGAAAACTTAATATTAAATGTTAGATGTTATGTATAAAACACTGCAAAGATAATCTGTGCCTTAGGATCTGACTAATGTAATCTTCCTCCAGATAATATTCTAATTCTGGCAGGCCGTCAGGCTAGCAGCAGATTGTCCTAATTCAATACAACTGTTGGCCTCCCAACACTGTAAAAAAGCTTCTCATTCTAAGCTAGAAGAATATCAGACTGTAATTAAGATTCCAATAATTTGTAGCTGGGTTTCGGTCTTGTGAGAGGTGATTTTCTGGTGTGACCTTAGTAGTTGAGCATATCTTTCAGAACCCCAGCCAAAAGATTAGAGATAAGCATCTATTTTTCCTTGATTGCCCTTAAATTCCAATTTTGTTTCCTCAGCCCATGGTAACTATAATATCTCTGACAAGCTTCTTAGTCTCTCAACTGTTTATTGGTAGTTGACAAATGCCTCAAGGGGAAAAGCCGTGCTAAATACAAGGCTCATCTTTCACTGCTCTCTGTCTCTCCAAAGTATTGACTCATCAAGTCCTAACTGCTTTGGTGGCTCTCCAATGTCCTAAAACATACACACACACACACACACACACACACACACACACACACACAGACACACAAGCTCGTGTGTGCTCACGTGTGTGCTCACGTGTGCGCATGTGCACTAATCCCATACAGTTTTTCTTGTAGCTCTTGGTGGAAGAATCAATTGGTACAAGACACTTTATCATCATCTAAATAAAAATTAAATACATAATACTTAAAGTTTAGATATATCCATCTAATACAACCCCAAAGTCCCAAATTAGAAGGACAGAGAAGGAAGGATTAAAAAAGAATGAAAGAAATAGAAGGGTGAAGAAATAAAGAAATGGAAGGATTTAAAAAATATGATTAAGTGGACACATTTGTTCTTTGACAACATAGATGAAAGAGTTTTTATAACAAAGTTTATGCCTAATAAATGGCATATAATTATGGAAAATGTGTGATTAGAACAGGTACTTGAGTCAGTTTAATATGTGAAAAGAGACATATTGTGAGAATGATCAGTAATAGTTCTGAAGCGGAGATGACCATTCAGATGAGGCATAAATTCTAGTAGAAGTTGGACACATGAAAAAAATGTAAGATTTATAGTTGCTTGAAAACTTTTATTTTTCTAAAAAGAAAAGAATCATTTCAATATTTCAAAACATTATGCCTATAAGAGTTTGAGATGTAAATTGCCATACACTAGTTTAATTTAAAATCTTAGGTTTTATCTTTTCATTGATCAGTCAAATTTGGCACTTTCTTTGATTTTCATTTCTGTTCTGCCCTTAATATGAGACTGGCATACTGAATTTAATTGCACTCAGCTTAATTGCTCCTCGATTTTTGACTCATTATTTGAGTTGAATAAGTCAAAATTTTAGAAGTGGGCAGGGAGCACTGTTAAGTGAAACTTTGAAAGCATGTCTCTTAGCTACACACTGAATTGGACAGACAGCATTGATTGAGGTCAAATTTGATTCTGCACATTTTTACATATTTGGAAATACATAAAACATTAATATTTATTTTCTTGATTCTATTCTTTTTGGTGATTATCACAGTGTTGCAAATATCATAAATCATACTGCTATATGTCCAGTGGTAGATGTGAGTGCTAATGCATGTACCCTACCAACATATAAATGCATGTTCACTACTAAAGAATATAGTGAGATTTCTAAACCACTGATCAGTTTCTAGACTTTTTTTTTTGTATCTATGTTCATAAATTTTAAGAAAACAAGACAATCTCTTTTTGTTTTTTTGAAATGGAGCCTCGCTCTGTCACCCAGGCTGGAGTGCAATGGCTAGATCTCTGCTCACTGCAATCTCCACCTCCCAGGTTCAAGTGATTCTCCTGCCTCAGCCTCCTGAGTAGCTAGGATTACAGATGCCCACTACCACCACCACACCTAGGTAATTTTTTTGTATTTTTAGTAGAGACAGGATTTCACTATATTGGCCAGGGTGGTCTTGAACTCTTGACCTCTTGATCCATGTGCCTTGGGCTCTCAAAGGGGATTACAGGCATGAGCCACCATGCTGGGCCCTAAGAAAATACATTTATAATTATGTGATTAGTAAGAGTATAACTGAATTTTGAGCATAACTTCAAAAAAACTGAGGGACAACTTGATAAAGCAATTCAATAATTTAACTGGTTGCTGTAAAAAGAACAGTAATCAGTTAATCTTCACATTTATTTGTACTGAATTACCAGATTTGAATCAAATGTTGTTTAAAAATTGGTTGATGATTAAAAGTACTAGCTGATGAAGTTTGTAATACTTGGGAAATTTTAAGTTTATCTAGGACTGCTCATGATACTTTACTACAATCTGGTAGAGTGAATTAAAGGATTATTTTCTTGGCTTTGGCTTTGGGCAAACCAATGTCAATGCAAAACCCAAGAATATCACTTATAAGAGACTGAATTGAGTTCATGTTTAGCAATAAATTGGAAAACTGTAGATCAAAAAACTAATTCAAATAGGTGGACATCCCTTTGGAGAATATTAAAATTGTTCAGTGAAAAATAGTGAAACTTGTGAAATAGAGTATTAGCTTGAAAGAAATGTGATCTCACATTTTGGATTATTATTTTTCTATGTGGACTGTCAACTAATATTTATGAAGGGAAGCGATGAGAGTGTGTGTGTGTGTGTGTGTGTGTGTGTGTGTGTGTGTGTGTGTGTTTATGTGTTTCCTTATTCAGATGAGGAACAGGCAGACAAGATGAAAAGTTTTTGTAAAACCAACATTTTTATTGATAAGAGAATGCAAATGCACAAATTTGGGCTAACTTTTCACAAATTAATTCTAATCACTGATGAGAATATTTTGTTGTTATTGTTGTTAATGCATATCTTTGATGCAAATTCACCCAGGTTTTACTATCTTGCTGCTTTTGTTAAGCTTTACCCCACAGGAGAGAATTAACTTTTTCTTTCCTTTTGAATCACTTATCTTTAGATTGGTCATACCTATCACATGAAGCACTGTTCATATGAGAATCATGGTATCAATTCTTTTCAAAAACCTCTCGTTTTATCCCACTGACAATGGATAACACAGTATGGAATATGTGCAAAGGGAAACTCCAGGAACCAAATTCTTCTGGATGCTAACAATGCTTTCCCTGGGCATAGTGAGAAGGGTCTCAATTAACCCCCTCTCCATGTTCTAACTAGACATAGGAAGCCCTTTAGCCACCAGCAATGGAGATTCATTAAGACCACTTCACTGGAGGTGTAACAAAGCTCCTTCGAGGAAGCAAACCAGAAACTCTAGTCAGATTGTAGAATTGTTCAAACATTGGGGTCCCTGCTTTTACACAGCACAAAATTGTATAATGGCACCAGAGGCTCCTGAGAAAGCTAACAACCCTATGGAGCAACAAAGATAAGGATAAAAGTCATGGAGTTTCTGATTGAAGCTGAGGTTGATTTGCCATTTCAATTCTTTCCTCAAGAAAAGTATCCAATTAATCTGCATGAATCTTTTTGAAAAAAAAAATGTTGTTCAAATGATTGCAAGGGAGGATGAATGAAACTTTTTTGTTAAAAAAAAAAAAAACAGGCATTTAAAATTTTTTACTTCTCAGGCATATCAGGGCTGGAAATTTCTGAAAGGGGTATTTCTCAGGCTTCTGTTAGTGCAAATAAACTCATACAGAATCCTTTAGAACTGGTAAAAACCGAGGGAGGATTGTTAAGAAAATCACAGGGGTCGTAGACCTGCACCAAATAGGCCTTCCTTCTTTTAATCAGACTTCAAAGTGAGTCCCACTGTGGAGGGAATCAGCATAAATTTCATTACCTAAAAGTCCCTATTTCTTGTTAAGTCCCCTCCAAGGAGGGACAGGAGCTAAATAACCAGCATGATTTAAGTCAGAAGCACTGATACCTTCTGAATACTAGGGACCCTGGAATAGTCATGTAAGCAAGAAGGCCAGCCAGTGCCTCACCTTATTACTAAAAAGAAAGAAAGAGAGAGAGAGAGAAAGAAAAAGGAAGAAAGAAAGAAAAGAAAGAAAGAAAGAAAGAAAGAAAAAGAAAGAAAGAAAGGAAGAAAGAAAGAAAAGAAAGAGAAAGAAAGCGAAAGAAAAGGAAGAAAGGAAGGAAGGAAGGAAGGAAGGAAGGAAGGAAGGAAGGAAGGAAGGAAGGAAGAGGGAGATCAGGTTACAGCAGCACTTTACTGACGGAGCTTTTACAGCATATTGCAAAATATCTAATGTCCTAGCTCCTCCCATCAGGTCTTTTGATGTATAGAGAGACCATTTACCTCCCCTTCCCCAAGAACCAAGGGCTTAGTTGGTATCAGTTCCTTGCCCCCTTCCTTGCTTAGGTCAGGTTGCAATATATGTTATTATTACTTTTTAATTTTTACTCTTAAATAAGGTAGGAAAAGTAAAAGCAGTATCCTACAGAGGACACACATACTGGTAATTTAGCAAGTAGAAATGTCATGAATATCAATCTGAAATTTTCTATGCCACTTACATACCATATAATCCATGCTCCTTTCTAGCTTTTCTTTTTCATTCAGTTTTTATCCAACATCTGAAAATTTGTGCTAACATTTTGAGAAAAATAGCTTCCTGTTTTTTGACGTCTAGGATCTGTTCAATTTAAAAGATTCTTTTATGTTCTACTCTGAGATATTTGCTTATATAGAGAGCATTAGAGTAATAAAAAGATGTTATTGAAGGATGTATTAGGACATTTTCAAGTTATCCATAGTGCTATAAAAATTAAATTCTAACAAACACCTAATTTTCAACTATAAAAAACTAAGCAGTAGTGTAACACTACAGTTCAGTTAGGGTTTTGACAACCCTACATAGCTACACAATAAATAAAAACAAAAGGCGTATGTAAACTATTTAAGCACAGGATGCTTTTATTCCTAAAATAAAAGATAAGCATTAAATCATAAAGATAAATGGGTATATTTAAAATAAGATTAAAAATATATGTCATTTAATATAGCACATATTATGTCTTTTTTATTGTAAGCAGCAAATAATTCATAATCACACAATTTTCCCTGAGAGAGGAAAAGATACTATGCATTGTATTTGTAGGAACTAAGGTGATGTGGTGTGATGGACTTGCTTTAGGTGATATACTTCAACCAGGGTGGAGAACCTCTATGTTTTGCCTTGCTGCTCCTGGAATCAAAATAATACTCTGCACTTTCTTAATTTTTAAAAATTTTAATTGACAGGTACTAATTATACATATTTATAGGATACATTGTGATGTTTCCATATATGTATACATTGTATAATTACCAGGGTAATTAGCATATCTATCCCCTTAAACATTTATCATTTCTTTGTAGTAAAAACATTCAAAATCCACTCTTTTGGCTATGTTGAAATACACAATACATTATTATTAACTATGATTACGCTACTCCACAAGAACATCAGAACTTATTCCTTCTATCTGATGGTAACTTTGTACCTGTTGGCCAACCTCTCCCCATTTCCCTTTCCCCACCTCTCCCCAGCATCTGGCAGTTACGGATCTACTCTCTACTTCTATGAGAGTAACATTTTTAAGATTATGTATATAAGTGAGATCATGCCAGATCCCACCTGCTTTCTGTATTTGATGTACCTAAATCTGTCACTGAACTTCTCCTGGACGATTGCTACTGAATCAAAAGTTCTGATCAACTGAACTTACCAAGTTGCTACCTAGTAACTTTAAAGCAATGGAAAAATAAATGCCTGGTTATAACTATTCTTTTCAGATGATATTAAAATACTAAGGTATTAAAGATGTTTTTTCATAATAAAAGTCTTCCTTTTTTCTGGATCAGATACAGTAAACAAGAATCAAACACATGCAGAAATATGTAATTTAAAATTTTATGTTGCATTTCGTTGAAATGTTAGCTGAATAATATTGCTTTGGCACATATGTTATATTCATGTCAATATGTTTCATATGCTAAAAAGATCTGTGCAAGAGTGCCTAGCCTTCCCTGTTTACAAAAGAACTAAACAGCTGTGTAAGTTCATGAAGGAAGAGAGGAATTAAATTAAGAAAGTTCAGGACCAGTTGAGATATTCAACCACACATATTTCATGAATTCTGTGGTCAGTAAATAAAACATACTTTTGAGGATAATATTCACTGGATCCTCTAATTGAGAAGAAGAACCATTTAGTTGAATTAAATGTCAACTCTTTCTTTCTTTTTTGTAAACTTATGTTAAATTTCTACTATTTAGATTCTTTTTTAGAGTCTATTTTGCCAACAGGTTAAACATATAATAATATTAAACTTATAATAATATATGTACTCACTAAATTACAGTAAACATTATGAAATGCACATTAAGGTATGACACTTGAGTATAGAAAGAACACTAAGGCTTTTTATATTGCTATATTTAGGTCCAGATTCTCAAATCAATTGCTAGATTTAAGACCATATAAATATTAACAGAAATGTAGGAAAAGTCCACTGGGAATATTATAATGGCCTGCTAACTTGGCTAAACTCTGTTGAATAGTTTTAGATTCAAATTTTGCCATAATATCTTAAACTTTTTATTGCCATTATTTGTCTAATTTTAGTCAATATACGTTTTCCTTCTATTACTCTCTTACCTTCATAAATTAATTTTCATCAATTTCTTAGCAAAATAAATAAATAAATAAAAATAAAAAGCCACAGCAGAATGGACGGTTCAACCACAGGTTATCTAGAGAAGTTTGAAGATTTTCTCCATCAAAATATCCTCCACCTGGCTGTTGTAGTTCCTGTAATCTACAGTAATGCTTCAAATATTTCATTACAAAGATTTTGTAAACATCTATGCTACCAGAAAAAGACATTAAATACCAATGGTTTGTGCCTAAATATTGCAAAAATAAAATGGTTTGCTTTACTAATCATATTGGCTCTGCAACAATTTACCTCAAATATGCAAATGAAATAAAGTTCATGTTATAGTTTCTTTATAAGCTGTTTGTTCATTTTTCCTGCATAGTCAAAGAAAAGTTAATTACCTTTTTCATAAATATTATTGAATATGTAAAATGTATACTGCTTTGCAAGAAGTGTCTTTATCAATGAAACCTATTCAGATATATTGGACAGCAAAAGCAGTAACTCATTTCTTTGGATCTAAATAGTCACTTCTTGTTTGTGATCCTATAGGATAGGATTTCCTAGCTGTTAAGTGCCTTTTTATTTCTCTGAAATGATCTTGGAATTGGAGTGCTTTAGATTTTTAGTTTATCTTGATACAAGCCAACATATTCCTGCAGAACATTTTGGTTTTATATCTGAGAGCTAAATTACTATATCCTACTAGATGTTGTGCTATCGAATTCTAAAAAATGATGACAAGATAATTATTAATGGGACTTTATATTATTACCTAATACATCTTATCTAATATATCCCATATAAAGTTTGGACTGGGATAAATGAAAAATTTCCTGAGTGATATTAATGGGTATATGAACATTTTATTTTTGTTACCAGTAAATATTGATTAATTAATATGTTGATAGCACTGTAATAAGCATGCATGGATACTGCTTCTTGTTATGTTTATGATTATAAATGTTATACCAAATATGAATAAGACAGTTTTTGTTTCTAATTTTTAAAACATGAATTGGTAATAGCAGAGATACATTTTGTTTTTATTTGCAGTAAAGAATTTCATTCTATAAATATAACTGATAGAAAGCAATTTATTGCATTTAAACACATGGATGAAAATGCTGCCACATACAGTGACTGGGACTTATTCTGAAAATAAATTACTTTAATGATGGGGGAGAAAACCCCAATGAGAAAGTCATGAAGTGGAACCAGACAAAACTCTCCTAGACAACAATGAAAAACCTTTTAAGCATGAAGAAACTGTAATATAATGTGGCACTTGTAGGTACATTAAGATAAAACATCCAGGAGCCAGTAAATTTTTTCATGCTGTCAGAGTATTCAACGATACATATGAGCTGTCGTACTTCAGCCATCAACAACCAAAAAGGCTTAGCATTTTAGAAAACAACTCTCCAATAGAAACAATTCAACTTCATACTTACAGGCATATGGATACTAACAGATTAAGTAAAATAGCAGTTGTCATTCTCTGAATCTTTCCCACCTTTTTGCTACCTCTTTTGACCAGATCCCTATACCCTATAGTTTCAACATTCTCTTTTTCTGTTTCATAAGACTGAAAGAGTGAAAGAAAGAGAGAGATGGAAGAGAGAGGGAAATGAAGACTGAATCAGAAAAGTCGGCTACTAAAGGGCAACAAGAGTGTGTGCCTCTCAGAATTCTTGGTGATTCTTTCACATTCTGTTAGCATTGGATTTTACTATTGGTCAACTGGAGAAAGAGAAGCAGAAAAGAAAAATATTGAGAAAGTGTGTGTGTGTGCATCACATTCCCCATGTTATGCTTTAATGTGCAGGAAATTCTAGAGTCAGTTTGCATATAAAAGATTAATATGATGTCATCTTCTGTACATGAAGTCAAAAGAATCCAAGAATTTATTAAATGGAAACAAAAAGGCTCTGTTAGTTTGGGCCTTCTAATCTCCCTCATTCACCTCCCTTCCCAACACACACAAACACACCCAGACACACACAGACACACACACACACACACACACACACATTCTCTCTCTCTCTCTCTCTCTCTCCCCCCCCCCCCCCGTCTCTAATATATAAGATTTAGGATTTGGGTTTCTCTAATGTTTAGCATTAATTATATCTTATGCTTCAAGTTCAAAAATATGAAAAAATATTAGATTGGTGAGCTGGATCAATTCTATTAATATAATTTCTTTTATATTTCATAGGAATTCATTCAGTATTCTTAAAATATAATGATGTATATCTAACAATTATCAATGCTTCAACATGTTGTCCATTATATCTTCCTTCCCTCTAAGAAAAGCCACTTCATACTTATTGTTTACTTTTCATTGCAGTGTACTTTTACAATGCCAGTGTTTACAGATAAAGCATTCATGAGACGTGATTTCACCATGGGAATTTCAATACAGTTGGTATAAAGCTACAATTATATATGTACAATTTTAAACATATACATACATAAATTTAACATGGTCAAAATATATTATCTTATGTATAAAGATATTTTTCCTTTATAATTCTCACTCTGAATGTGTAGAGAGTTAACAATGTATTTTCTCTGAGTACAAGGGGTGAATGATTAGAACATTTATGCAATAAATGCTTCTCAGAAGTATATTTACTAATTCTGTGTGTCAAGCTGTAAGCAAGACACAGTTCTTGTCTTCAAGAAGCATATAGTTTACAAGGAAGATAGATAAAATTTTTAATCCCATGATATTCAAAATGTGGTTTATAGACCAACAACTGGTTATGACCTGAGAACTTGTTAGAAATGCAGAATCTCAGAGCATATTCCAGACCTACTGAAACAATATGCATTTTCACAATATCCCCATGTGGTTTGTATATACATTAGAGTTAGAGAATCACCACTCTAATTTGAATCTGATTAGGGTTACTTCTATAATATCTAGGGGAAAGAAAGAGACGCAGAAGTTTAAAGAAGGAGGGGTGGTATCATGGGGAAGAAATATGCTGTTATCTGAACTTTTTCTTCACTGAGAGATACCACTAGTCAGGTACTTTTTACTAGCATAAAAATAAATGTTTTCAAAGAAATATTTGTTTTTTGATGTTTCTGTTTACATATCATTTGGGAAAATAGTCATATGACTGTTACTAATATGTCAGTTAGACAGAAATCAGGTTATATAGTCCCAGATCAAAAATAAGTTTTACCTTTTATTTTATCCATTGTAAGATTTGTAGAGGAAGGAGTTGGCCAAGGTGGCTTCTAGGAATAGCTTTGCCAGCTAATGCAATTCCTCAGTTATGAGTGTGGTGACAATATAGGTAACCTTTCTACTTCCAAATCTCTTGTCAGATCACATATAAGTAGAACCAGTTCTCATAAAAGTTATCATTTGGAAATTAAGGCATTTCAAATTATTTTCATGTGTTTGCAAAGCTTCAAATAGATATGGGAATCAAGAATGTTACAGCAAGCTGGGTGCAGTTGCTCATGCATGTAATCCCAGCACTGTGGGAGGCCGAGGTAGAAGGACTGCTTGAACCCAGGAGTTCAAGACCAGCCTGCCTGTTATAGCAAGACCCC
>NW_016107419.1:3374585-3388474 GCF_001604975.1 Cebus imitator
GCATCTATAGTCCTGGCTCTTCAGGGGGCTGAGGTGGGGGGTTCTCTTAAAAAAGGAAAAAAAAAATGTCACAGTAACCTATTTTGATCACGTCTATTTGTGCACATGAACACCTTGACAACTATCACTCTGTTTCCTTCCATTGTTTTCTCCATCCTGGATGCTGATTGTAACCAGAAGGGAGTCATCCTTGGAACTGGGCATATTCTCAATTTGCTTTGGATTTGCATATTAAATTGGTGTGTTTGAACTTTATCTTTTCCACTTGAAATACCAGGAAAGGGATTCCTTCTGAAATCTTTTTCTGAATGTGAATATATATACATATAAGTGACATGTAAGAATCATATATAAGGGGTGACAAAAATGTGTGTTAACCTATGATTCCATGGGTTAAATATAGACACAAATGTAAAAACAAAGCCTTTACTTTACAGAGAACTTTGGGTATTAAATTATTTTGAAATAGTTCTTGCTAACTCTTAAGAGTACTAAATTTACTTGTAATATACTCTAAAAAGGTGGTGATCTTTTGTGATATAATAATATTTATTATTTGGAGCCAAATTAGGAAAACAAATAGTTACAAAAGAGAAACCTGGATTATTGGAATTGGATTCAGTTATTTTATCAATAATGATTTGATATAATTAGGCATATGCATTTTTAGCTTTTGTGTGTCTTTTTATTCCACATATATTTTCAGATCCAATTGTAACTGGGTTAGAACACATTGCCACTGTTTATGTTTTACATCAGTTCAATTGGGGTTTTCTTCTTGGGATGAAAAATATTCAGAGAGAATTACTTGAACACAAAACGTGACTCTTTAAATTAGAAAAGGTTACTATATTTTTACATAACATATAAGAATATCTTACAAATATTGCAATATATTTTCTAACAAATTTTAAACATCTCAATAATTAATATATGATATTTCTAAATATCATGTCCAATTAATCTTCTTCTAAATTACAATTCCATTATTCGATACTTTTGTAGGATTATTCTAATCAGTGACTTTTATTGTAAATATATGATTAGCATTCATTCAGCTGATACAATAGGTTTTATAAGTTTATCTTCTTCAAGTGCCAGTCATAAATTTATTAAAGTTAAAATCTCTCTGTTTATATTTAGCTAAGAACTGATGCTTGTTCAATTGGGCTCTATCCAGTGAAACATAATCCGCTTCAGGAGTTTTCTGAAAAGGGAATTTAATGCAAGGAATTAGTTGCAAAGGTGATGGAATATCTGAGAGCGATAACTGGTAACAACAGTGTAACCTACAGATTAACAATATCCTTAGACAAGGGGTTACCTTTGATGATACAACTATACTGGGCATATACTGTGGAGGCTGGAATCACAGAAGAGACAAACTGCTTACGGAGGGTTATTCTAAGTACTTCCCTCCTCCCCCCCTCCATCTTCCACCTTTCATTTCCCATTGACTGACCCAAGCCACAAGTCAGCTGGCTTAGGAGCCCAAGGAAACTAGCCTTTAGGGATCAGAAGATTGAGGAATGGATCTGCTGGCAAACAGACTCAAGATCTGAAAAATAATTTTCTAGGTTTTTATAAACACATGTAAAAACTCAAGCTTTAAAAGCAATTTGTGGCATTAGAAATGCACACTTTGCCCTCAAACCTAGCCCTCCCAAGAAATCTAGCACCTGCATTTTTCATTCATCAAAGAGGGCAATGACTAGTAAAAGAAATCATAGCAGAAAAAGAATTATATTAATCAAAGCAATTTCTGGTGAAAAGAGGCATGGAAATCTCTAAGCAAGTTATAGAAAGAAAGCTATACTTTTCGAACCTCTGAATTGAAAACAAAGCTTCAGATGATAGCTATATGATTTGACAAAGATACCTCAAATTGCCCAGGAAAATATCTCTCTTTAGAGTAATGTTTCAGGCTATTTAAAACAGAATCTCAGTCGAGGAACTAAACAAAGATGCTAGGATTGGACATAGAAGACAGATGAATTTGGCTGTTATCCATGTAAGAATAGAAGCCAAAATTATGCTGACTATAAATGGAGCCAAGCGATGTCATATAGATTTGAAAACTATGTTGTGCCAAGGAAGATGTTAATGTTTTTCAATTTTCAGGTTTAGTAAGAATCATAAATTGTTTGATTTCTTAATCTAGTTTATGTATCCTAAATATCTCTGCAACTTTGCAAGGCCCTAATTTATTTCCTTTTTTATTTTAATTATAGATATGACAGTTTGGTTTACATTTCAAGTCTGTTTAGATGGGGGGTATGTCCTGGTATATTGGTTAATTTAGGTATATCTTACTGATTTACACTGCATGATTTATCAGATGCTAATGACTCATTTGAGTAAATATATTTTAAAATTGTGTATACCTTTTGCTTAGACTAGTAATTAGGTCAGTCATGCTCTCGAAGGAGTCATACTGGGAGCCATACTTTACCAGGGTCAGAGGGTTCAGGGGATATTTTCTCTTCTTTGTGCTCTGTAATTGATAAAGAACAGAGGTAATCTTTGCTTAGTGTAATAATGGAGAACGACTAGACCAACAAAAGATATGTCAGAATCATTTGCAAGCCTAAAACTTATGACAGTATTTGTGAACCTGTTTGAAAGCTCCAATGCACATGTGTCTGTATACAATTTGGGGCCTATTAATATTTCCAAATATTTTAGGCCTCTGAAATTATTATTATAACATTTGGTATCATTGGGTAAAAAATGCTGTTTATCTATAAAAATAATATTTCATCAATTGTTTAAAAGTTGCCATTATTTTCTTTATAAGTCTATAGGTGATAACAAAAATAATTAAAATTTTCCAGAAAATAAACTTCATAATAATTAGTAATTATTATATATATGCGAGTACTAAAGGTATATAAAATGGAACAAGGTAGCAGAATTTTAAAAGTAGCATGACAAAATAAAGTAAATGAGATTAGAAAAATATGCGTGTGTGTACTATAGCTTGTTTTTATTGTTAGCACATGCAAAACAACCCAGAAAGTACCATTAAATGCTCAAGTTATATAATGCAGTGGTAATAATAATAATAATATATGCCAATGTATTTTGTAATGATTACAGAATAATACACATGCAACTTATTATAATTATCTCTTTTAAGCCTAAACATGCCCGAAAGAAAGAATAACATTCAATTCTGTCATTCATGTTCAACTGTTCTACAATCAGAAAATCTAGCTAAGATTTGGAAACCCACCTAACTGTCCATGAACAGATGAATGGATAAAGAAAATATGCTACACATACACAATGGAGCACTATTCAACCGTAAAAAAGAATGAGTCTAGTCAATTGAAGCAGCTTGGATGGAACTAAAGATCATTATGTTTAGTGAAAGAAGGCAAGAACAGAAAGACAAACATCATATTTTCTCACTTATTTATGGTATCTAAAAATCAAAACAATTGAACTCATGGTCATAGAGAGTTGAAGGAGATACTATTTTATCTTAAAAAATGGTATATCCTTCAACTTTAAGGCCTTTTCTTCCACTTTCCCAACTTCCTGATGTTAACGAAGTTTTATTACTATATTTCACATTAGTAGAATTCAAACCGCTTCTCAGGGATTGGGTTCCCCAATTTAAGAACCTGAAATCTACCTCAAAGCCTTAAGATACCATCTGAACCATATCTGCTATTATCTACTTATGTTAGTCTATTCAGGCTAATATAACAAAACATCATAGAGTAGGTGGTATGTAAATAACAATTATTTCTCAGTTCTGGAAGCTAGGAAGTCCAAGATTAAGGTGCCAATAGATTTGGTCCTGGTGAAACCCTGCTTCCCAATTTATAGACAGCTGTCTTCTCCATGTAACCAGACAAGGCCAAAGGCCAAGAACAGTCTATCAGGCCTCTTTCATAAGAGTACTAATCCCATTTATGACAGCTCCACTGTCATGACCTAATAGTTACCTCTCAACAGCCCTGCCTCCTGGAACATTACCTTGGAGGCTAGGATTTCAACATACGAATTTGGGGGAAACACAGATATTCAGTCCATAGTGCTGCTCCTTATCATCTCATAGTTAACAAGGACAAAGTATGTCAATGTTACCAGACCACATCCCTGAATTATTCACACAGTGTGCTATTCCTGTTTGTACTTTCAGAGCTGAGAATATTTCTGGTAATGTCTGTGGTCCTAGCATCTTGTCTTGCCCATATTCTCTCTCATGCTGTCTGATCATTTACAGGTTAATTCTCCCACTCTCACTTGTTGCAGCTCCCATTCTTGCTGACTTCTGCTTTGGGTCAATTGCGTGAGCATACCAGCAGCAAGCTTCTCAGTGTTTACTCATCCTCTGTTGCCTCATCCGACTGAACTTCCCCAATTGTATAGCAAAGGTACAGGCTTGGAAGGCATGAAAATGTTGGCATATAGAGAAGTGTCAATACCTAGAGGTGACAAGAGTACTGTGTTTAGAACACAAATGATGGGAGATAACATGGGTCCCAGAGGTTGGGGCTTATTACAGAATTGAGGGTCATCTGAATCTAAAACTTGTGTTTTTGATTGTTCACCATTGTTTCCCCCAGCTGGCCTGTTAAATGTCATCTATAAAAAAATCTATAATTTAGTTTAGAAATTAGCTTATTCAAAGTAAAGAAGTTTGCTCTACCAAAGGTTACAAGGCAGGCATTACAAACTTATCTACAAAAACTAGATGGTAACATAAAACTGTAACTCTTGTTATACTCAGTGATACAGTAGCTCCATGATAAATATGGAGCTCCAAAATCTGGAGAATGGACATACCGTCTTAACACGGCTGCAGATTGTTGTCATGGGAAATGCCAACCAACATTGCCTGATGTTCTCCTATCACAGAGCTCCTGGAAGATCCTTCCAGAAATCCTGGAGGTCCAGATGTTAGTTACAAACAAACATTTAAAACTGGGTCAACACATTGAGAAACAAATAAATGTCTGCGCTCCATATTTGACTCTCCAAGAGGCAGTTCACAGTCTCTGTTAGAAGACTTACAGCATTTCTTTGTCTGAGAATAGACAAAGAGCTTAGTCCGAGACTAGACAAAAAGCTTAGTCCACAACTGAAATACACTTAAAAACAGCAGCAAAAACAATAATGCTGCGTAAAATCCTTCAATGGCTTCGAATTCTGGTTGATGTAAAATCCAGCATTCTTCATAGTCCAAATCCTCACATGATCTGGCAACTTCCCAGTTCCCCAGCTTCTGAGCAAGCTGCTGTCCTCTTTGCTTGCTTCGGTCCACCTATAACAATCTACTAGCTCTCCAGAAATGTTAAGCTCCTCCCCTCTCAGGTAGTTTCACATTATTGCCTCTGCTTAGAATGCCTTTCCTCTTCAACTGTTGAATTCTTTTTTCTAGTTTTAAATTTCTTATTGGTGCACAATATTTGTACCTATTGAAGAGGGACATGTGATATTTACATATACATACATAGAATGTATAATGGTCAAGTCAAAAAACTATTTAAGATAGGCATCGCCTAAAGCATTTATCATTTCTATGTGTTCCAGACTTTTCAAATAATCTCTCCTTGGATTTTGAAACATAAAATACATTGTTGCTAATTATAGTCACCCTATTATACTGTAAAACATTAGAACTTATACCTTCTAACTGCTTGGTATTCATTAATCAATCTCTCTTTATTCCTCCCTCCTCCCCCAACACCCTTCTCAGCCTTTAGTAACTATCATTCTACTCCCTACCTTCATGAGATCAACTATTTTTGCTCCCACATGTGAGTGAGAAGATGAAAGATTTGTCTTTCTGTGCCTGGCTTACTTCCTTTAACATGGTGACCTCCAGTTTCATCTATATTACGGCAAATGACATGATTTCATTCTTTTTTTATTGCTGAATAGTATTCCATCATAAATGTAATATATGTACATGCACACACACATGCATGTTCTATAGCTGTACCCACTGTTCCATAAGGACAAGGTCTGTCTTCATGGGGTGGTGTGCCTTCCACACAGTTTGTACTCCTGATTAGTTGAATAACTAGATGAGGAGTTTATCTGTTTCTAAATTCTGTGTTGGGTTTAGCATTTATTGGGATATTTAAACAAGTCAGTACACGTAACATGTTTAGCTCAGTGCTAGGAATATAGTAGTGGCTCAGTTAAGTGTTAGAAATTCTTAGATGTGTGTTTTGACTTCTCTGGTTACAAACAGAAAAGAAAAATGCTGACACAAATGCAACTTATGTTTTATAATGCAATCTCCATGATCTCTTAGAGTGGATTTGCCAAAAAGCAGACCCTGAGGCAGGATGTAAGTGCAAGGTGATAAGCCCTGGAAGCATAGTCATGGATGGGAAGGTGAGCCTGGAAAAGGAGGCAAGCCAGCAAAGGGTATGTTAATAAGTAGATTACCACTGGGCTCAATCCTGCTGGGGACTTTCTGAGAAACTGTGTTGAACCTAATCTCAGGGTTGTCCCATGAACTGGCAAGAAAACTGGCTTATTTATATGCCACCTTCTGTCCTTCACTGCCTGAGAGTTGCGCTTTGGAGCCATCCCTGCCACTAAGGAGTGTCAGAAGAAACTCTTTAGGCCTTTTTAAACTACTTGATTTAGCTCTTTTTGCCATGATCTTTGAAGTTATTTCTAAGAATCACAAGTGCTTTCTTCATAATAAATGTTTATTTTTGCTAGCATTATCTTAAATTTGTACAATATTTTTGATGGAAATTTGGTAATGTGTAGCAAATAAGCAAATGCACTTTGATCCACATGAGTCTACCTCAAGATGCTTTTTCTAAGGCAATAATTGTGAATATGTGCTAACATTTTTGTCTTATTTTACAAATATAATAATTCTTGTAGACATTTAGAAAACACTGAAAATATGTACAAATAAAAGCTATCAGCACTGCCACAACACAAAAAATAACTATATTAGAAATAGTTTTTTAAATTGAAATTACACTATATATACTAGAATTTTCTACATTTTTTAAATGAACATTATCTCATGGTTTTAAATATTTTTCATAAAGTTTATTTGTAATAATGTATTGTCCTAAAGGATCATGAAACATATTTACACAGAACATACCGAATTTTCAACAGATACATAACACTCAGTTCCGTAACATTCTGTCTAGGGCTGAGTACCCAGCAAATGGGGGTGGGGAAGGGCAACTAAAGAAGAAGGGAGTGAGTGTCAAACCAAAATACTTCCTTCTTTAATAAATAGTTCAGGTTGACTCAGATGTTTGTCATGATTGGGGGTCTCAGGTAGTCTTGGTTAACCAGCCTCCCCTGGGGCAACTTTTCTTCTTTGGTCTGATTCATGGCAAAGATGAGTCTTTTTTTCTTTTAAATTGTACTTTAAGTTCTGGAGTACTTGTGCAGATCATGCAGGATTGTTGCATAGGTACATACATGGCAAGGTGGTTTGCTGTCTTCATCCCCCCATCACCTATATCTGGTATTTCTCCTCTCGTTATCCCTCCCCACCCCTCTAGCCCCCTCAATTGACCACAGTATGTGATGCTCCCCTTCCTGTGTCCACATGTTCTAGTTGTTCAATACTCGCCTATGAGTGAGAACATGCAGTGATCATTCTCAGCAAATTGACATAAGAAAAGATGAATCTTAGATAACATCTGCCTCTCCAGAGGTTTATTCTGGCAGTGCTTTCACAAGACATGAGCAGGCAGATGGCATGGGTTAGATATAATCGCATGGTCAGATGACCAACTGACCAGGAAGGTCTCCATATGGAGATAATTTTCAGAGTTTGGAGGATTCTTTTCCTTTTGTTATACCTGTATGCAATCTGAGTCAGTTACCAGGTGTTTCTTTCATAATGGGAATTTAAGCCTATTCTTTTTAAGGTGAGCTTTGTTTTAAAGTTTATAAAAGTTGCAGTTATGCTGAGGTGGACTACTCTTCTGGAAATCCCCTGCTGAGTTTCATCATACTGTTAAGTGACATGTAATGTCATCCCTGCAAGACACTTGAGTGGGGCTATGGCTATCGTTAGTCTTACAGCCAAGGAAGTCTCTTGTAGAGTACTATAATATTTGCGTTATAATGTTGTTGGTGCCAAGGCTGCATGCCCTATAGTACTTCAGCGGTTTTATCACGATGTATTTCCATGACTTCCTCCTCTTCTCACTTCAACTTCTTTTGTGTGTGTGTGTGTCATTTCCCATACCAATGGCAACTCAGCATACGATCTAGAGACATCTATACTCATCTTGTTTTATTTTGTACCTTCTACATTTTATGCACATTTCTGACTCCCACTTTTCCTCTCCCTCTTTCATCTAGGGCTAGTTCCTCCGTCTTTGCTCTGGTTCCCTTTTTATGTGCATGGGAACATTGATACTCTCTAATTAGCATTTAAACTTGTGAAGTATCTTCTGTCTTAAAGCAAAAGAAACTAAAATTCTCTCCTCGTATTCAAGTTCTCTAGTCACTAATTCAATTGTGTTTCTGTTCACAACAGAAAAATATTTTTTGTTTATTTATTTATTTATTTATTTATTATCTGAGACTAAGTCTTGCTCTGTCACCCAGGTTGTAGTACAGTAGTTGCATGATCTATGCTCACTGCAACCTCCGCCTCCTGGGTTCAAGCAATTATCCTGCCTCAGCCTCCTGAGTAGCTGGGATTACAGGCGCATGCCACCATACCCGGCTAGTTTTTGTATTTTTAATAGAGACAGTGTTTCACTATGTTGGCCAGGCTGCTCTCGAATCCCTGGGCTCAAGCGATCTGCCTACCTCGGCCTCCCAAAGTGCTGGGATCACAGGTGTGAGCCACCGCATCTGCCGGTTTCCTCAATTTTAATTTTTTAATTTTTATGGGTACGCAGAAGGTGTATTTATTTATGAGTATATGACATATTTTGATACAGGCATACAATGTGTAATAATCACAGGGTAAATGGAGCATTTTTTATTTCTTTATGTGACAAACATTTCAATTATACTTATTTTAAAATATACAATAAATTATTGTTGCTCGCCCTGCTGTGTTATCAAACACTAGGTAACTATATTTTTGTACCCATTACCCATCCCCATTTCTATCTAACTATATTTTTTTACCCATTACCCATCCCCATTTTCCCTCCAACCCCACCACCCTTCCCAGCCTCTGGTAATGATCATTCTACATTTTCTCTCCATGAGTTTAATTGTTTTAAATCTTAGCTCCCACAAATGAATGAGAAGATATGATGTTTGTCTTTCTGCAGTTTTAAAAAGAGAGTACTCCGTTTACTGTCCTTAATTTCTCATCTCTTATTTATTCCTCAACCTTTCATGACATGTCTGCTCCTGTCTAAGTGACCTGCTTCCAGCAAGGCCACTAACCACACCCTTATATTGAAATTCAGTTGTACCTGAACTTAACCTTGAACCTGACAGCATTTTTCTTTTCTTTTTTTTTTTTTTTCTTTTTTGACAAATTTATGCTTTGTTGCCCAGATTGGAGTGCAGCAGCCCAATCTCAGCTCACTGCAATCTCTGCCTCCCAAGTTCAAGTGATTCTCCTGCCTCAGCCTCCCCAGTAGCTGGGACTACAGGCACCTGCCACTACACCTGGCTAATTTTGGTACTTTTAGTAGAGACAGGGTTTCGTCATGTTGGTCAGGCTGGTTTCAGACTCCTGACCTCAGGTGATACATCTGCCTTGGCCTCCCAAAGTGCTGGCATTACAGGCATGAGCCACCCACCCAGCCGACAGTGCTTTTCCTTCCTCTTGGCTACCATAATACTATACTTCTTATTTTGGTTTGTCTTATTTTATTTTTTGTTTTGTTTTGGGCAGGCTCTAGCTTCTGAGTTCCCTTTGTATCCTCTCGATCTCCATATTTTTACGATTTCTTCCTCTGCCTGCCCCTTAAATCTTTCTGGTCCTCGGGGATCAGTGCAAGGCCCTTTTAAGTCTCATTTTACACATGTTACTATACTTTCAAAACCTTAGATTTTAGTTATTTGTTAACGACTCCAAATCTGTAATCCCATCCCACTTGGCTTTTCTGAGCTCCATGCACATCTACTCATTCATTCAAAAATAAATCACCAGTGAGAGCCTATTCTGTGCAAGCAAATTGCCACATGCCGAGAACACCATAATGAGCAAGGGACAAGAGCTTCCATTTTGGTGGTGAGTACGGCCAAGAAATAAGTAGGCAAACAAACTAACAAAGGGACTAGGAAACTGCTGTGGTCAAATACTCAGGGAGATAGTTTGGATGGAGTGGACTTGAAGCTGAAAAGATTTAAAACCAGGCAAAAATGCCCGTTCAAGAAGATCCCATGATGAAACAGCAAGCACAAATGCTTTGGGGAGAGAAAGAAGTTGATGAGTTTGAGGAAGTAAACAGTGATCTGAGTCTGGATATGGTCATTAGAGTAAAAGCGATGGGATATGAGGTTGAAGAAGTAGGTAAGAACCACGTAGTTGTTGGTGGACCATAATCTGTAATTTAGATTTTACTTCAAAGACTATGCAAAGCCACTGAATCATTTTTGGCAAGAAAATAATTCTTTATCATTGTTGTTGTTATGTATTTTATTCTTTTTAAGAACAGTTTTATAGTCATAGCAAAATTGAAAAAAAAGGTACAGAGATATCCCCACATAACGTCTGCTCCCTAAAACACATAGGTACGCTAAAATAAAAACTTTTTAATTAAGTAAAATTCAGCTAGAGAAAACTATGGATACTACTGAGTTTTTGTAAGTTAAAAACATCCATGTAGCTAGTATCTGGGCCTAATAATGAAACATTACTCCTATCCCAGATGTCCTCTCAGGTTGTCTTCTAGTCACTACCTGTCTCCTGCTCAGAGTAAGCACAATCCTGACTTCTAACATGGATTAATTTAATCTGTTTTGTACTTTATATGAACGAAATTATACAGTATGTGCTATTTTATGTCTGGCTTCTTTCTATATTCTATCTCTAAAATTATCCTATTTCACTATGTCTAGTGATATTTTCTCCATTCCCATGATGCAAAGTATTCCATTGTGTGAGTATTCTGCAATTTATTTATTCTTTCAAATGAAAGTGGGCCCTTGAGTAATTCCCAGTTTGGGAAAATTATAAACACTGCTGTTAGAAGCAATCTAGTACATGTCTTTTGTTGAACGTGTGAGTTCATTTGTTGGGAATATGTCTAATAGTGGATTTGGGGGTAAAATTTTATGCATATGTTCACTTTTATTAATATATCCATTTTATGAAGTGATTATAATATATATGTGTATATATAGATGTATATTTAAATGTACACAGATATATGTGTATACATTTAAGTATTTATTTGGAAAATATTTCAGATGTACAGAAGAGCTGCAATAATGTTTGAGAGAACATCCATACTCCTTACCCATAATCAAATATTGCTAATATTTTGCTCCATCTTCTTTGTCATTTACTCTCTTTATTTATATAAATTTTACTTTTTCTTTACTATTTGAGGGTAACTTACATACATGATTGTATAAGTCCATTCTCACGCTACTATAAAGAACTGCCTGAGACTGGGTAACTCATAAAAAACAGAGGTTTGATTAACTCACAGTTCTGCATGGCTGGGGAGGCCTCAGGAAACTTGCAATCATGGCAGGAGGGGAAGCAAACACATCCTTCTTCACAGGATGGCAGGAAGGAGAAGGGTTGAGCAAAGAGGGAAAAGTCCTTCATAAAACCATCAGATCTCATGAGAATTCACTCACTACCATGAGAACAGCAGCATGGATGCAACCACCAACATGATTCAATTACCTCCCACCAGGTTCCTCCTATGAAATGTGGGGATTATGGTAACTATAATTCAAGATGAGATTTGGCTAGGGACACAGCCAAACCATATCAATAATGCTCTTTTACTTCTACATACTATACTATGTGTTACCTAAAATTAAGACTTTTAGTATACAAAACCATAGGACAGTTATCCATTTAAGTAAATTTAACATTGATATATAATATTTTTCCTAATCTTTTGCTGGTATTCCAGTTTTATTAATTTACCTAATAATGTCTTTTACAGCATTTTAAAATTCCAACATAGGCTGAAATATTGAATTTAGTTTTAATCTTTCATACTCCTTTATTCTAAGACAGTTACTCTGCGTCTTTTATCCTTTATGGCATTGAAATTTTTAAAGCACACAGTCTCACTTTTTAGTAGAATAAGGATCACTTTTAAGTTGTTTGATAATTCTCCGTGGTTAATTTCGGTTTATGCAGTCATAACATGCATACTTGATGTATCCTTTTCACGTTAACTCACAGAGAGATATGCAATATATTTTTGCTCCACTCAATGTTGTCTGATTTCTCCAACATTATAGTTACTAGTTTTTTCCTTGCTACTAAACAATGGGGGCACATATTTTAATATAATGCAAATATCTGTCTCCTCATCGAAATTCAGGAAAAAATAAAATGGCCTGGTGCAGTGGCTCACACCTGTCATCCCAGCTTTTTGGGAGGCCAAGGTGGGTGGATCACTTCAGGCAAGGAGTTTGAGACTAGCCTGGCCAACATGGTGAAACCCCATCTCTACTAAAAATACAAAAATTAGCTGGGCTTGGTGTTGCATGCCTGTAGTCCCAACCACTTGGGAAGCTGAGCCACCAGGAGGCGCAGGTTGCAGTGAGCTGAGAGTGGGCCACCACACTCCAGCCTGGGCAAGAGAGCAAGACTCTGTCTCAGAAAAAAAAAATCCACCCCCTCTAAATTTAGCATCAGTTGATGATTCCTGCCTGAAATAGTCTTTAGAATGATATTTGCAAGGTGATAATTTTACAGCCCTAGCACTCCCTTTATATTTATGAGTCAGCACTCGACACTCTACTATAAACAAGAGTCCTTCTTTTGCCTTGTATATGTATTTATAATTACATGATATATTTTTAAAAGACAATTTTGATTGCTGATTAGAGCGTGATTTAAGTATGGTAAGAGTAGAAGGAAGAGAGATCAATTATCTGACTATGACAAAACGTTCAAGAAAGAGATAATAATATCTCTAATAAGAATCAGAAGGGAATAAATGGGTAAATTTGAGATATCTTTGGACTTCAAATAAATAAGATTTGTTTAGAAATGTAGGATGAGTGCTCAGTTTGGCAGCACATATACCAAAATTGGAATGATACAGAGAAGATTAGCATGGCCCCTGCACAAGGATGACAAGCAAATTCGTGAAGCGTTCCATATTTTTAAGAAGAAACCAGCAGCAACCCTTACTGTTCTGCAGCCCCTGCAGGTGATTCGCAGGCAAGCAGGGTCTGCAGTGGACCTTCAGCAGTCCTGCAGCAGAGGGGCCTGGCTGTTAGAAGGAAAACTAAGAAACAGAAAGAAATAACTTCATTGTCAACAAAAATGACGTTCACTTACAGACCCCATTGGAAAGTCACCAACTACAAAGACCACAGGTAGATAAATCCACGAAGATGGGAAGAAACCAGTGCAAAAAGGATGAAAACACCAAAAACCAGAATGCCTCTCCTCCAAAGGATCACAACTCCTCACCAACTAGGGATCAAAGATGGATGGAAAATGAATCTGATGAATTGACAGAAACAGACTTCAGAAGGTGGGTAATAACAAACTTCTCAGAACTAAAAGAACATGTGCTAACCCCATGCAAAGAAACTAAGAACCTAGAAAAAAGGCTAGATGAGATGCTAACTAGAACAAACATCTTAGAGAAGAATATAAACTACTGGATGGAGCTGAAAAACACAGCATGACAACTTCATGAAGCATATACAAGTTTCAATAATTGAATTGACCAAGCAGAAGAAAGATATCAGAGATTGAAGAGCAACTCAATGAAATAAAATGAGAAGGCAAGAATAGAGAA
>NW_016107419.1:3389094-3436850 GCF_001604975.1 Cebus imitator
AAAAAAAAAAAGAAACCCTACAAGCTAGAAAAGAGTGGGGGCCAATATTCAACATCCTTAAAGAAAAGAACTTTCAACCTAGAATTTTATATCCAGCCAAACTAAACTTCATAAGTGAAGGAGAAAGAAAATCCTTTATGGACAAGCAATTGCTGAGAGGTGTCATCACCACCAGGCCTGCCTTACAAGAGCTCCTAAAAGAAGCACTAAACAAGGAAAGGAACAACCAGTACCAGCCATCCAAAAGCATACCAAATAGTAAAGGTCATCGACATAATGAAAAAAATGTGTCAACTAATGGGAAAAACATCCAGCTAGCATCAAAATGGCAGGATCAAATTCACACATAACAATATTAACCTTAAATGTAAATAGGCTAAATGCCCCAACCAAAAGATACAGCCTGGCAAATTGGATAAAAAGTCAAGACCCATCGGTGTGCTGTATTCAGGAAACCCATCTCACATGCAAGGACACACATAGGCTCAAAATAAAAGGATGGAGGAAGATTTATCAAGAAAATGGAGAGGAAAAAAAAAAAGCAGGAGTTACAATCCTAGTCTCTGATAAAATGGACTTTAAACCAATAAAGTTCAGAAGAGACAAAGAAGGGCATTACATAATGGTAAAGGGATCAATGCATCAATATCTATGCACCCAATACAGGAGCACCCAGGTACATAAAGCAAGCTCTTAATCACCTACAAAGAGACTTTCACTCCCACTCAATAATAGTGGGAGACCTTAACACTCCACTGTCAATATTAAACAGATCAACAAGAAAGAAAATTAACAAGGACATCCAGGACTTGAACTCAGATCTGGACCAAGCAGACCTAATACACATGTACAGAAATCTCCACACCAAATCCACAGAATACACATTTTTCTCAGGACTGCATTGCACCTATTCTAAAATTGACTACATAATTGGAAGTAAATCACTCCTAGCAAATGCAAAAGAACAGAAATCATAACAAACAGTCTCTCAGACAACAGGGCAATCAAGTTAGAACTTAGAATTAAGAAACTAACTCAGAAGCACACAGTTTCATGGAAACTGAACAACTGGCTCCTGAATGTCAACTGGATAAACAATGAAATGAAGGCAGAAATAAAGATGTTCTTTGAAACCAATGAGAACGAAGACACAACATACCAGAATCTCTGGGACACATTTAAAGCAGTGTCTAGAGGGAAATATATAGCAATAAATGCCCATCAGAGAAGCGAGGAAAGATCTAAAATCAACACCCTATCATCAAAATTGAAAGAGCTAGAGGAGCAAGATAAAAAAAAAAAAAAAAAAAAAAAAAAAAAAAAAAAACTCAAAAGCTAACAGAAGACAAGAAATAACTAAGATCAGAGCAGAACTGAAAGAGATAGAGACACAAAAAAACCCTTCAAAAATTAATGAATCCAGGAGCAGGTTTTTTGAAAAGATCAACAAAATAGACAGACCGCTAGCCAGATTAATAAAAAGAAAAGGGAGAAGAGTCAAATATATGCAATAAGAATGATAAAGGAGATATCACCACTGACTACACAGAAATGCAAACTACAATCAGAGTTTACTACAAACAACTCTATGCACATAAACCAGTAAACCTGGAAGAAATGGATAAATTCCTGGACACGTGCACTCTCCCAAGCCTAACCCAGGAAGAAGTTGAAACCTTGAATAGACCAATAACAAGGGCTGAATTGAGGCAGCAATTAATAGCCTCCCACCCAAAAAAATTTGGTCCAGATGGGTTCACAGCTGAATTCTACCAGATGTACAAAGAGGAGCTGGTTCCATTCCTTCTGAAACTATTCCAAACAATACAAAAAGAGGGAATCCTTCCCAAATCATTTTATGAGACCAACATCATCCTGACCAAAATTCAGCAGAGACTCAAGAAAAAAAAGAAAATTTCAGGCCAATATCCATGTAGAACATAGATGCAAAGTCTTCAATAAAATACTGCCAAACTGATTAAAACAGTATATCAAAAAGCTTATCCATCACAATCAAGTAGGCTTCATCCCAGGGATGCAAGGTTGGTACAACATATGCAAGTCTATAAACAGAATCCACCACCTAAACAGAACCAAAGACAAAAACCACATGATTATCTCAATAGATGCAGAGAAGGTCTTCGACAAAATTCAAGAGGACTTTATGCTAAAAACTCTCAATAAACTAGGAATCGATGGAACATATCTCAAAACAATAAAAGCTATTTATGACAAACCTACAGCCAATATCATACTGAATGGGCAAAAACTGGAAGAATTCCCTTTGAAATCTGGCAGTAGACAAGAATGCCCTCTCTCACAACTCCTATTCAATATAGTATTGGAAGTTCTAGCCAGAGAAATTAGGCAAGGAAAAAAAAAAAAGGGTATTCAATTAGGGAAAGAGGAAGTCAAATTTTCTCTATTTGCAGGTGACATGGTTATATATTTAGAAGACCCTATCATCTCAGGCCAAAATCTCCTTAAACTCATAAGCAACTTCAGCAAAATCTCAGGATATGAAATCAATGTGCAAAAATCACAAGCATTTCTGTATACCAATAACAGACTTAAAGAGAGCCAAATCAAGAATGAACTGCCATTCACAATTGCTACAAAGAGAATAAAATACCTAGGGATACAACTAAAATAGGATGTAAAGGACCTCTTCAAGGAGAACTACAAACCACTTCTCAAGGAAATAAAAGAGGACACAAACAGATGGAGAAACATTCCATGCTCATGGTTAGGAAAAATCAATATCATGAAAATGGTCATACTGCCCAAAGTAATTTATAGATTCAATGCTATCCCCATCAAGCTACCAAGGACCTTCTTCACAGAACTGGAAAAAACCACCTTAAACTTCATATGGAACCAAAATAGTGCCCGTATAGCCAAGACAATCCTAAGCAAAAAGAACAAAGTCGGAGGCATCACACTACCTGGTTTCAAACTATACTACAAGGCTACAGTAATCAAAACAGCATGGTACTGATACCAAAACAGAGATATAGACCAATGGAACAGAACAGAGGCCCTGGAGGCAATGCCGCACATCTACAACCATCTGATCTTTGACAAACCTGACAAAAACAAGCAATGGGGAAAGGATTCCCCGTTTAATAAATGGTGTTGGGAAAACTGGCTCGCAGTGTACAGAAAGCAGAAACTGGACCCCTTCCTGACACCTTACACTAAAATTAACTCCAGATGGATTAAAGACTTAAACATAAGACCTAACAACATGAAAACCCTAGAAGAAAACTTAAGTGAAACCATTCAGGACATAGGCATAGGCAAGGACTTCATGACTAAAACACCAAAAGCATTGGCAACAAAAGCCAAAGTAGACAAATAGGACCTAATTAAACTCCAGGGCTTCTGTACAGCAAAGGAAACAATCATTGGAGTGAAGAGGCAACCAACAGAATGGGAAAAAATGTTTCCAATCTACCCATCTGACAAAGGGCTAATATCCAGAATCTGCAAAGAACTAAAACAGATTTACAAGGAAAAAACAAACAAACCCATCCAAAAGTGGGCAGAGGATATGAACAGAGGCTTTTCAAAAGAAGACATATATGAGGCCAACAAACATATGAAAAAATGCTCATCATCACTGATTATTAGAGAAATGCAAATCAAAACCACATTGAGACACCATCTCACGCCAGTTAGAATGGCGATCATTTAAAAATCTGGAGACAACAGATGCTGGAGAGGATGTGGAGAAATATGAACACTTTTACACTGTTGGTGGGAGTGTAAACTAGTTCAACCATTGTGAAGTCAGTGTGGTGATTCCTCAAGGACCTAGAAATATAAATTCCATTTCACCCAGTAATCCTGTTACTGAGTATATACCCAAAGGAATATAAATAGTTTTATTTTATTATTTATTTATTTGTTTGTTTGTTTGTTTATTTGTTTATTTATCTATTTATTTTGAGACAGAGTCTTGCTCTGTCGCCAGGCAGCAAGCTGGAGTGCAGTGGCACAGTCTTGGCTTACTGCAATCTCCACCTCCCGGGTTCAAGCAATTCTCCTGCCTCAGCCTCCCGAGTAGCCAGGACTACAGGCGCAAGCCACCACGCCCAACTAATTTTTGTAGTTTTTAGTAGAGACGGGGTTTCACCATGTTGGCCAGGATGGTTTCGATCTCTTGACCTTGTGATCCATCCACCTCAGCCTCCCAAAGTGCTGGGATTACAGGTGTGAGCCGCTGCGCCCGGCCATCATTTTATTATAAAGACACATGCACACATATGTTCATTGTGGCACTGTTTACAATAGCAAAGAACTGGAACCAACCCAAATGCCCATTGACGATAGACTGGACAAGGAAAATGTGGCACATATACACCATGGAATACTATGCAGCCATAAAAAATGACGAGTTTGTGTCCTTTGTAGGGACATGGATGAATCTGGAAACCATCATTCTCAGCAAACTGACACAACAACAGCAAATCAAACACCATATGTTCTCACTCACAGGCAGGTGTTGAACAATGAGAACACATGGACACAGGGAGGGGAGCATCACACACTGGGGTCTGTTGGCAGGGGGCCAAGGGAGGGACAGTGGAGGGGTGGGGAGGTCAGGGAGGGATAACATGGGGAGAAATTCCAGATGTAGGTGGCGGGGGGATGGAGGCAGAAAACCACATTGCCTTATGTGTACCTATGCAACAATCCTGCATGATCTGCACATGTACCCTAGAACCTAAAGCACAATAAATAAAGAAATATAGGATGAGAGATAGACACTCTCCTAGGTTTTATTCTTGAACAATTAGATAGAGTTGTCATCATGGAAGGATAGGAGAAAAGCAGGGTTGGGCAAAGAGAGGATTGATTTCAGGTCTGCCAAATTTAAAACACTTTTCATACACTTAAATAAAGATGTTACGTAGGCAGTTGCATAAACTAGTTTGTAATTCAGGGTTTTATCTATACTGGAGATATATATTTAAGAGCAAAGATCCTATGGAAGATATCTAGTTATTAATTATTCACTTAGGAAGAAAAAAGATAAGATCTCGTATAGATCCTGAGCAGAATAGAGAGAGCGTGTATAAAGAAGTCTTGGAAGAGCATCCAATAAGGCAGAAGAAACTAGTAGAGTACTATATTATGGAAGTACAAAGAGAAGAATGTTTCCGATTCAAGCCAACTGGGTGAAATATATTGAGTTCTCCTGACAGCTGTTGAAATATTCAGTTGGCTACATAGATATGCCCACTTGGATGTCTCACAAATGTCTCCAAAAAGCTTGAGTTATCTTAGTCTTTTCTACACCTACCTTTAATCTATCATAAAATTCCTTTTGACTCTACTTTCAAAACACATACTGAATAAAATATCTCACCACTTCTGCTACCCTTTTCATCTAAGCTATTGGTATTACCTAACTAATTGCATCATTTCATAAATAGTCTCTACCTTACCTCTCTTCTCTAGTTGCTTCATGTTGAACCATGAACGATCCAGTTAAAATATAATTCAACTTATAACACTTATCAGTTCTCACTCAGAACAAAAGCCAATGTACTCACAATGACCTAGACTACATGAGTTGGCACATGCCACACTACTTCAATGACATCATTTCCTGCGACTTTACCTCCCATTATTTTTCCTCCAGCCACAATGGCTGTCCTAGGACATTCTAGGCAACTTCTCACCTCAAAGCTTTTTAGGAAACCTTTCATGTGGATGGCAAATAAACACTTAAAAAGATGTTTGACATTACTAGCCATTAAGAAATTGCAAATTGAACTACAATGAGACAACACTATACAACCATCAGACTGGTTAAACAAACAATAATGGCAATATCAAGTGCTGGCAAGATTGCAAAGAAACTTGATAACTCATACATTGCTGGTGAGAATGTAAAATGGTACAGACATTCTGGGAAACAGTTGGGCAGGGTTTTATTTTTATAAAATTAAACATGCAATCCAGCAGTTACTCTCTTGAGCATTTTTCCCAGAGAAATAGAAACTTATGTTCACTTAAGAACCAGTACACAAATGTTTATAGCAGTTTTATTCATAGTTTTTAAAAACTGAAAACAACACAAATGTCTTTCAATGGAGTGAATGTTTACACAGACTGTGGTATATCCACATCAGAGAATATTACTCAGAAATAAAAATGAACAAGTTATTGACAAATGCAAACACTTGGATGAATTTTAAAAGAATTATGCTGAATGAATAATGCCAATCCCAGAAGGCAATATATTGTATAATTCTACTCATCATTCTTGAATGGCAAAATTATAGAAAACATATTAGCCATGGTCAGAGGTTAGGAATGAGAAAATGACAGAAAGCAGGTGGATGTGATTGTAGAAAGGAAGCATAATAGATCCTTTATGCAATGGCACTGTTTTGCATCTTTAATATGATGGCATTTACATGAACATGTATATCTGGTAAAATTGCATAGAGCTAATTAAACACACATACACACGTGTGTGTGTATAAAATTGGGGAAATATAAAAAAGATCAGTGGATTATATTGTACTTTTTTTTTAAACTTGTGATATTGTACCTTATTTTCCCAAGAGGTTATCTGGATTGAAATTGAATAAAGGGTACACAGGATCTTTCCATAATATTTCTTAGAACTTCATGTGAATCTATAAATTTTTTAAAAAATAGGAAAAATTTAATTAGAAGCCTTTATTTTCAGTTTTTTTTTCTGTGTAGTATTCTAATTTATGGATATATATCTTAATTATCCATTCCAATTGTGATAAATGTTTGCATTTACTTCCACTTTTTGACTAATATGAATGTTTTTAATAAATAATCTATACATATATTTTAATATACATCAGGATATCTCAGCCTCAACACTATTGCCATTTTAATCTAATAATTCTCTCTTTTTGGGAGTCTTTACTAGCCATTTTAATCTAATAATTCTCTCTTTTTGGGAGTCTTACATCTTATGTGATGTAAGATGTTCAGCAGCATCACTGGGGTCTACTGATTACATGCCTTAGCACCTCCTCTCCAAATTGTGAAAGTCAAATATATCTCCAGATGTTGCCAAATACCTTTTAGGGACAAAATCACTCCTGATTGAACACCACTAATTTACATATATGTACGCTTTTCAAGGTGCAAAAGTGGAGTGGAATTGCTCTTAATCATTACCTTTAAATCTAGAAAGAGAATGTGAAATTTTTTTCCAAAATTATTTTACCTATTTGTATGCCCATCACCCATTTATATAAAAATTACCTATCAGACTTTTAAATTTTATCCATTCTATTTTATTGGCAGTGAAATCTCATTACTAATTTAATCTGCATTATTTTATTATTAATGGTTGTTCATCTTTCTAAAAGTATATTTACTGGTTACTTGAATCTACTATTTATAGTGACTGCAAATATTTGACTGTGTTTCTATGGGTTTAAATATTTTTAACTTTTGTAGTGTTTTTTAAAAAATAGTTTTAATGCATTTTGTATTTAAGTACCCTGTATGCTGTGTATGCACACACACACACACACACACACACACACACACACACACACACATCATATTTTCTCCCACTCACTGGTTTCCCTTGACAATGTGATTCTATGGTAGGAAGATGCAGAAACCAAGAATAGCTAGAACATTCTTGAAATAGAGCAAGGTGGAAAAACCTATTCTATTGAATATCAAGAAATACTGAAGTCACATTAACCAAGAGAGTCTGGTGTTGGCCCAACTATAAATAAATAGACCAGAGGAAGAAAATTTTAAAAAACACAATACAAACTCACACATATTCAGATGCTTGATTTGAGAGAAAGATCACATTACAGAGCAATGTAAAGGCTTATATTTCAATAAATGAACATGGAAAATTAGTATATATTTGGGAAGATAAAACATAATTCCTACTGTATGCCATACTCAAAAATCAATTCCCGATAATTTATGAACTTAAGTTGAAACAATAAAGCATTTAGGAGATAATATTTTAAAAATCTTAATAAACTTGGATTTTTTGTTGGAAACTAAAATCTTAATAAACTTATTGAAAACTGGCTCTTAAATAGGACATAAATTTGACTACTTTAAATTAGGAAGTATTTATCAGCAACTTATTACTTTCTGTTCGCCTGCCTGTCCATATCGCTTACTCCCTCCCTTCCTTTAGTGTCTTTGCTCTTCCAGTGAACATATTCTTGACCTCCCTGTGCAAAATTGTGGTGGTCCCTCTCCACCACCATTCACATTTAGATTTCACAGTCCCCATCCTCTGCTCCTGCTGTGTTTCTCCTCAGCATTCAACACCATCTAACATGGTGAAGTTTCTGGAGGGAAGACATTTTTGCCTTTTTTGTTTTAATGCTGTATTCCCAGGACCTAGTTCAGCAGTAATTGGCAAATAGGGGACACTAAATTAACAGGAGTTGAATGAATAAATATTCCTCTTCCATACTTTCTCTTATTTTTGTCTTTTCTTTTTAATATATCCAGTACCCAAAGAGAAACATGTGTATGGCATCAGATGGTTCTCTCACCTGCCCTTCATACTCAACCAGGTTTTAATATATCTTAAATGTGTTTCTATCTTTATCCACTGATTTCCCCCAGCCCAGGGTGTTGTCTTTGCTAAGGTAGAATACTGTAGCCACCCTGACCGACCTTACTCCATTGTACTTTCCCCTTTGAAGTAATTCCTTCACTGCAGTCTGAGCGATATATTTCTAAATACTGATTAAACAAAAACCTCTATCACAATACCACCCATTGTCCTCAAGATGAAATGCATGCTCTTTACTGTGGTTCTTAAAGCCTTCATATCTATATTTACCAGCTTCATCACTAACCTATTCCTATTCCTATTCCTTTCCTACCTTCCCTACTCTCATCCTACCCTACTATATTCTTGTTCATCCCTTTATCTTTGCCTCCTGGAAGGACTCAACTTGAATATTTCTTCCAGGCTGTCTTCCCATTCCCTGAAGTCCTGGTTGATTTGTTTTGCTCTTTTTCTGAGATACTCCCATAGCTACTTGTACTTCCTCCCCACCACTTTATCACACCATATTTGATTGCCTGTGGGTGTGTCCCACACCAAATATAAATAAGATGACCATAAGGACCATGACTGGCTTGGCCTTGATCTTAGCAGAATCCTGGGGTATTTAGGTCTCAGCAAATATTAATGAATAGTGTCTGCTTTCCTCTGTAGAAAACTTTGAGTTTGCAACAGAGAGAATCTACTTAGAACAGTATGAAATTTAAAATAAAATAGAGCACTAAGGCCAGAAAAATTTATTTTTGCGTAGATAATTACCTGAACATATGTGATCAGCATGGTCAAAGTAAGTATTTTCTAGAAACCATTAATAATTTTAATATCAAAATTCTTATAATTATTGTTATTTAAAGACGACAGCATTGTAACAAATTGATAGGGTTATTTTTCTTTTGTATTTTCTCAGTATTCTTATTACTTTCAACACACAAGAATGACACAAATGTAGACATAGAATGTTAATGAGCATGCAATTTCAAACAATTTGAATTTTGTCTATTCTTGGAAAAATTATTTTGAATTTATGCTTAAGTTTAACTTATTTGAAATAGACCTCATAGTAATGGATTCAAAATAATGTTAAATGTCAAATAGCGTTTTTATTTCTGGTTGTCATGAACTTTGCAAAGCAAAATATACAATTGTTTGCAAAGAGATGGCCACCTTAAAATATCTAGGTAGGCTGCTTCCAAGATATGTCCTTTCTTCTGATTTGCTATTCAAGAAAATATGAGAAGAAATTAATTCAGTGCAATTCATCACTGCAGCTAAAAAGAAATATATTAAATCAAGGCCCTTTCCAAATCCACATCCTTCCTGAAAAGTGGCATATTTCTCCTAAACTGAATACGGCAGCAAAACTAAAGGTTAAAGTCATTCTGTATATTCCTGAATAGGAAATAAAACCGCTCTTCAATTCAGGACTTACACTAGGGTAATGCCTGATAATAGGAAAATAGTTGATAACAGTTCTGACAATCGCTGAGGAGGATGCAATGACAAGGGTATATTTAGGCACATATGGTGGGAACTGACCCTTATTCGGAGTTTCTGGTAATTGATATGATCTCCGATTGACAAAATTTCAGGGTATGATCTGCCTCTGGAGTCCAGGAAGTTTCCTCAGGGACAGCCTGGTGCTAGGACATATGTATCAGGACGCTTGCAGAGGAAAGCTGAATGGACAAGTGTGATACAAGTTGTCTGATCGTCACAGAAAGCAGAACATTCTTCACCTTTCAGTGAGTGTGGGGCATCCCTCATGCAGGAACATTAGCAAATCACATTAATGTAAATGGTCAAGCTGAACACTGGTGTCCACAGAATAAGAATCTTACTCACCCAAATTGTTAGAAACCATATTTTTACTCCTACCAGTGACTCTAAGCTCTACATGCAAAACTATAATTTAGAGAATTTAGGAAAGGTGGAATGAAATGGCCTAAAGTACATTTAAAAGGAACTATATTTTTTTCAGGGTTCAATATTATCCCAAAAGGAAATTCTGAAGGTAAAAATACTGCTGTTCAAGGTCCCGAAGGATAAATTTGACTGTTTCTACAGAAAACTCACACTTATTTTGGCAACCAAGCAGTGTTAAATTTAAAAGAAAGTTATGTATGTTTTTGTATGTGTGTATATATGACTCATATATGACACATAAAACAAGGACTGCTACAAGAAATTCCACAGAAATCCAAATGTTTTTATTGTTGTGAAATGCTGAGGAAATGACAGTACATCCAGAGATATCTCATTCCCAGTAGAAAGGAGTTATGGGCAAACTAACAGAGCCAGAAGAAGGAAATGCCAAAACAAACAAACAAACAAAATTGTAACTAAAAGGAAGTGCTATCCAAATCCTGGGCATATAGATAATTCTGTTAAGGAAGTTAAGCCCATCAGTTACAGTTTACCATATCTGACAATACAATAAAAAGCTGGACTTTCTTTTTTAGCTCTATTTCCTTCTAGCTCAATCACAAGGATCTTAGAACATTTTAATTAAATATATTTTTAAAACATATATATGTATATAGATGGATATAGCTACATACACACATACATACAAAAATATATACACATATACACATATATATTTTATATATAGAATCTCACTGTTTTGAATTTACAAAATATTAAAATTCATTTTTTTCTCAGAATGGTTGGAACATAAGCTACTCTGATTAAGTAAATGCTATATTTGGCTTAGCCGACATTTATTACATATAATGTGTGATAGAGCCAATTTCAAAGACTGTGAATCTGGTAAATAAACACAATACACTCATATCTTAAATATTCTTTAGGCTTTTAGATGGTCTGGAATATGCTTAAGTATCTTTCAGTAAATATGTTATTAGAATGATATTTTAAACACTTTACTAAAGTATTATTAATAAACATCAAATCAGGATGCTATTTAGAATTCAAAATTTAAATAACAAAATAAAAATATTTTTAATATTTGAAGCATGCTAGTATTATTTATACTTATATTTGCATTTGGCCCAGTTACAAATTTTGGTCATATAGGAGGTGATCACCTAACATCAGATTGTTCATATTCCAGTCCTTAATATCTTAATTTTTCTATTGGCTTATGAATAATGTCTCATCACAGTCTCTATTAAAAAGAATGAGGAAATGTAAAAAAACACATAAAATACAATTTACAATATATAACATGTACTACACCTACTATATTCCCCATTTTACAGATAAGAAAACACAGTTCTGGGTGTTGTAAGGTAATTCTTTAGATGCACAAAGCCAGCAAGTGGTAGGCTTCTAGTCCATTAGGACTGATTGAAAAGACAACATTTTTGTAATGTAAAATAAACCAATAGACAATTTTATACTAATTTGGAAGTTTAAAACTAAAAAATAAAATTACTGCTAAGTTTTAATAAAATGGTTTTCTCTAAGTAATAAAATGTTTCTTTAAAAAGGACATTAGCCGGGCGCGGTGGCTCACGCCTGTAATCCCAGCACTTTGGGAGGCCGAGGCGGGTGGATCACGAGGTCAAGAGATCGAGACCATCCTGGTCAACATGGTGAAACCCCGTCTCTACTAAAACTACAAAAAATCAGCTGGGCATGGTGGCGCGTGCCTGTAATCCCAGCTACTCAGGAGGTTGAGGCAGGAGAATTGCCTGAACCCTGGAGGCGGAGGTTGCCGTGAGCCGAGATCGTGCCATTGCACTCCAGCCTGGGTAACAAGAGTGAAACTCTGTCTCAAATAAATAGATAAATAAAAAATAAAAAATAAAAATAAAAAGGACATTTCCAGATATTTTGCATTCCCAATAGGAATGGTTGATGGCCCAAACACCACAGCTAAGGTCAATACAAAGCTGGCAGTGTGAGACTTGTGGCTCACAGGTCTTGTGGCTCCAGAGTTTTGTACTCGTAAACACTTTGCTGTAATGCTCCTACTACTAGTTAGTTTTGCCAGTTACTAGAAATGATGCTGAAGTGACTGATAAAACATTTCTTTACACTACTGATTAAGCTTACATTTGTGAACTCTCCTTGCACTGAAAAAAACCTGTTCCTTTTCATATTACAGACTATTGGCAATCAGCTATAATTTTATCTAAGCTGATGTAGATAATTAATTATATAAAATTAACAACTACTAACATCTATTACTAACATGAAGTAATAGATAAGAATGAGTTATAATTACTATATTAATTGGCTGAATGTAAATAATTGTAAAGGTGTTAAAAGTAATTAATTCTCCCAATTAGATAATCACTTTCCTAAAATTATTAATTATGTTATGAATTTGTTCCACAAATTTGTTTAAAATAATTCATATGCAGGTAGCCTAAGCTCAGTTTAATATGAATTACTTTAAATTCCACATAATAAGAATCAAATTAGCATTTTCTTTTAGTTACCTTACCATAAATATGCAGATAGTGCATATTGAAAAACATTTACAATTCTTTAGCTGTTAGATGAAAGAAACTCAGTCAAATATAGTATAATGATGCCCTAGGATAATTATAATGAAGTAATAACTGACCTTAGCCATGTACTAAACTGTGACATCTTGAATTCAGTTGCTAGTATAAACTACAATTACCAAATCACTCAGTGGTTTAGAAAATCAAACCATATTCTCTCCAGCTATTCTTCTGGTTTGGCATTACCTTCTAAATTTCAGGCTTACCCAGGTCTGCCATGGTGTAGCAACTGCCTACATTTATTGATAAGCAAATATTTTCTGATCTGTTGCCACAAAGGAAGGAACACCCAAACTGGGAGGCCAGATTAAAAATTGCAATCTTGTCAAATGTCCAATTCTCAGCATGACTTATTATTTCGTATTGTCATTTTCTGTACCCACAGAGTTAAGTCTTGTTAATTTTAGCACATTTAAAAGAATCCTAAATCATGGGTTTAAAACTAATGGGGTTGAACAGACATACATTTATCCTGCAAAGCAGGCCAATAAACAATTTTATGTTTCCAAATGCTAATTTGGAAGTTTGAAAGTCAAAGAATGTATTGCTAATTTTAAGAAAAACGGATTACATGAAGTAGATAGGAAAACAAATATACACATGCTGATAAAACATTCCTTCTTGATCCATCTGATGCCCACTTTTAAAACTGAAGAGAAATAACAGAAACTATTGAGCTTCAGTTCTTCAATTGGCACTTAAATTGCATGGTCTTGAGAGGTGAGAAAAAGGCATGAAACTTGTCTGTGTTGCTGCAGATCCTTAGGTGAAAACAAAATTCTTATCTAAAAACATAAGTTGGAATTAGTGGTCCAAAAGCCTGTCATGATTCACCTGGCACATTGGACTCATCTGCTTGCTTACACTTAAATCTTTACTAGTATTACTTTAAGTCATTAACATATTAAGTTAAAAAAAAAAAAAGACAGTGAACATTGATTCCCTTAAATGGAGTTGTAAGAAAGTTGAAAATTTACCAAGTCAGGCACAATTTCAGTCTTCATAAGGAAAGCTTTAATTTACAATCACTGTGAAACCCCATGATACACTAAAATAGTACATTGTCAAAAGTACCAAACTATTGGGAAAAAGATGTTAATGTGATGATATTTCTAATTTTAGTCAATCCCTATATTACAGTCCTATAGAACCTTTTCTCCAAGGAGATCAGAATGCTTTATATTTAGAATAAGACGGAAATGCAAATCAAAGTGAAAGTTCCCCTAGAATTATGTTGTAAAAATTAAGAGCCATAGAAGAAGAGAAGGGCAGCAGAAGAAAATAGAAGCATGAGCAATAGGAATCCATGCAGGCTGACTTAAGCGTTGCTGCTGCTACTTTCTCTAAATTTAATAGTAAGGACAGACAACAGGGGCTGTTCGAGGGAAACCTCATGTTTGGTCCAGTCCACATCTTGATTTAGCATTATAATTTAACCATTTCTATCCTTCCCCAGAGTCATTAGGGCTTAGTTCTTCAGTTTCCCTCAGAGGATTGTGAAAGGTCAAGGCTTGTCTTATGAGTTGTATTTTGTAATGTAGTTTAGTGACTGCTAATAGTAAGAGGTGGGGCCACTCAGAGAGTACCTGCAACTATTACAGACATCTTCAGGATATCGTTATACTGGCACTTCTCAGAAGAAGGTATGGGCTTTATGCAAGTATTTTCATTCTATCAGAGTATGGTAAAATATTTTTTGGTACCAACGGATGTCAATGAAAAACTTCGCATAATTCAGAAACAAACACAAATTTCATTCTCGCTAATCCAATTCTTTCTGTTAATGTATAGAGAGGGGAATTTGAATTCAGACATCTGATGTTCAAATCATGGCACTTTAATACCACTAATTTCTACTTGTATTAGCAAGTTATTTAACCTCTCTGTGCCTCAATGTTGGCACCTTTTCCACTGGGTATAGAATGCTTCCTATCTCAAAGATTGTTGTGAGGATTACTATGTGGCATACAGAAATAAATCAATACATTTATCTATTAAGTGGATGGGAAATATTTTTTATTCAGGGTGCTAACAGGAACAGAAAAATATCTAGACTCATTGCCAGTTGAAAACACTCCATGCCCTGCCTCTAGGGGCCAGCAGCTCACCTTTGGAAACTATGGCTGTATTACAAGACTTTTCTGAAGGGAGTGTTGGGCTAAATCCCGACAAGTGAGAATTTGTAGGGACATTTTGAGAGATAATCAAAGGAGGCATGCCATTATGTTGGAAAGATCTTGATTACTGCAGAGTTGCTTTGTTCAACATTAATGTACATTGACTAGTGCACAAAAATGGTAAATAAATAAATATTTAAAAAGAATAGCGCTCATTTCTTTGTTCGCAACAATTTTTTGTAGTGCTCTGAAGTAAGGCACAGGTTTATCTGGTTATCACAAAAAATAAAAATTGAAACTGTATTATACATTTTTAGAGGGCTATGATTTCATACGAATTTTCCAAGGAGAGGCCACATATATCAAAACATTAAGTATTATATCAGTTTGATACTTTAGGATAGTGAGGGCTCTTCCATGTCTCTGCTACAAGTCCCCCTAGAAGTAGGGCTGAGACTACTGGGCTATACAACTAAGTCTAGAGTCACTCGGAACCCAGAGAACACACTAGGATCTGGGGTTTGGTTTGACACTCTACACCAATTTAGCATAAGGCTGATTTTGGGCAGGACAAAAATAGTAATAGAGCTTCCAATTCCTATCAGGCACAGTAAATCTATTTTGGATTCTTATTGTAAATAATAAACAAAGTAATGAGACATAAAGATTTCCATGTATTACTTATGCTGAAATCAAGAAGTAGACCTGAGCTGATTGACAGAATATGCCCCATGGGAAGTTATCTAATTTGTTCAGACAGGTATGGGACACTATGAATATTTAGGTGTCCACTCACCTTCCCCAAATTCTTACTGATTTGGAAGTTTTATGAACAACAAAAGTTCTTAAGCAATAATTCTAAATATATGCTTTATATTAAAAATAAAAATAATCATTATCATTATTATCTGATCAGATGCTATGATTTAAAACCTGGCTACTTCGTTTCTTAATTTTCCTTCTATTTCTCTCATTCTATTCATTTATTCCCTTATTTCAAAGACTTTCCTGAATTAAATAAGCATTTGAAATTCTCTAACAGCTGTTCTCAGTCTGGTTTCCCTCCCAGGTATGGAGTCAGCACATTGAGACACTGTACTTTTCTTCATTATTGATTGATAAGTGACACTACTTTCCTAGTTCACAGTCAGAGACGCAAGAACAGACAGTCCGGCTACACCAGAGAGTTTAACACACACACACACACACACACACACACATATACACACACTACTGACATTACAGTTGCTTCTTAAAGTAGGAAAGCAATACAATAAAAGTATAAAGCTATTAAATATTTTATATATGTAACAGTTTCAAAAGAACAGATGAGTTTTTCCATTACTGATTCTAGTGGTTGGCGCCCAATCATTAACTCATTCATACAGTCAACATACATGAGTGCTTACCAGACATTAGGCTCTAAGGATACACTAGAAGTTAAGAAAGTGTTTGGTAACTGGAGCATCTGAGCTGGACAGTGGGAGAAAAGAACGGTGAGTAGCCCGAGCGGGAGGAAATGAGAACAGAAAAACACATGGAGGCAGATTTTGCATACCCCAGATGCAAAACTACAGAATTTAGATCACATCCTATAGACATTTTCAAATTTGAAGATGAAAAATTTATCTTTGATGTTTTTTCAACAACAATAACGAGTGTTTATGGAGAATGGATTGGAGTAGACAGGCGAAAGAAATTGAAGAGGATACACACAAATGGAAAGACATCTCGTGATCACTGATCAAAAGAACTGACATTGATAAAATGACTGTACTATCCACGTCAGTCTACTGATGCAATGCAATCTCTATCCAAACACCAACATCATTTTACACAGAAATAGAAAAAAATCCTAAAATTTATATGGAAAAAAAAAGAGTCTGAATAACCAAAACAAAACAAACAAACAAAAAAAAACACAGTGGGAACCATCATGCTACCTGACTTCAGAATAAATTACAAGGTTATAGTAACTCCAACAGCTTGGTATTGGCATAAAAACAGACACATAAACCAATAAAACAGAATAGAAAACACAAAAATAAATTCATGTACTTATGGGGAACTGATTTTTGACAAATGTGTTAGGAACATACATTAGAGGAATGATATCTTCTTTAAAAAATGGTGCTAGGAAAACTCGTGAAGATAGAGAGTAGAAGGATGGCTACCAGGGGCTGAATAGGGGAGTGGTGGTGGTGGCTGGGGTGGAGACGGAAGGGGGAGGATTAATGGGTACCAAAAAAATAGAGTGACGAAGATCCAGTATGTGCTAGCACAACAGGGTGACTATGGTCAAAAATAATTTGATTTTACATTTTAAAATAACTGAAGGAATGTAATTGTTGTAACACAAAGAATAAATGCTTGTGGTATTAATACCTCATTTATGCTAATGTGATTATTATTATGCATTGCATTCCTGCATCAAAATATTTCACGTAACCCAAATATATAAAATTACTATGTACCTACAAAAATTAAAAATCAAAAATACCACAATACCCAAACAAACAAAACCTATATGTTTATAGGTTCACTCTGTATCATCCTAAACACACAATAATATTCCCTCAGGACCTCCCCACCTGAAAGCTCCTCAGGCATCTCAGATGCAACCTGCCTCTATACCTTGCACAACTGCATCCTACACTCCAGACCAGGGTTACCTACCTACTGCCTATTTAAATTTTGTGCTGAATAATTCTTTTCCTTATATGACTGTTTTGTGTACTGTAGGATGTTTAGCAACAGCCATGGCCTCTATTCAGTACATATGACTAGTGGCCTGATACAGTTTGACTGTGACTCCACCCAAATGTCATCTTGAATTCCCACGTGTTGTGGGAGGGACCTGGTGGGAGGTCATTGAAACATGGTGTCAAGCTTTTCCCGTGCTTTTCTCGTGACAGTGAATAAGTCTCATGAGATCTGATGGTTTAAAAAGAGGCATTCCCCTGCACAAGCTTTCTCATGTTTTTGCCTTCCGCCATCCACCTAAGATATGATTTATTCCTCCTTGCCTTGTGCCATGATTGTGAGCCTTCCCCAGCCACGTGGAACTGTAAATCTGATGAAACCTCTTTCTTTTATAAATTGCTCAGACTCAGGTATGTCTTCATCAGCAGCATAAAAATGGACTAATACATGTCATTTCCCCCAGTGGTGAAAAACCAAAATGTCATTCAATATTACCAAATATCTCCAGTGGAGAACCATTGCTCCAGACTGACCTAGATAATGTGATTTTCCAAAAATATGATTTTATACATTCTATCTTCTGGAGCAGATATCTCTCTGGTTTCCTACCAAGATGTCTCTTCTCATTCATCAGTAACCAGGTTAAGTGTTATACTGCCTAAGAAATTTTCCTTTCTGACAACACAGTATCACGTCTACACTGCTTTTATTCCACAAATATAATAAAAACTGTTTTATCATAATTATTTCTGTGCATTTGTTTTCCACAACTAAACTCTTGCAGGTTTCTGGGGGCCTGGCACATGGTTGTTCTTTACAGGTGTTTAAATAAATAAATGAAAGAAAAAAAATTTCCACACAAAATACTAAAGTTTTCTATTAAAGTTTCACTGTTAAGGGTTATCTTTTGGAAGCCAACAAGATATTTCTGATTGATTTTTCCTTTGTTTGTTAATTATTTTTAATGTATGCTTTAATTTTTTTGCATCAATTTATTTCAAACTAAGGCAATATCAGTAACATTTTTGACTTATTAATAGGTTTCAAAATCATCAATTACTTAAATGAGATATTTTAGATATAATTTACTATTTTAGAAGCTGTATATTGAAAATACATGTGGAGGAAGGGATAGCAGGGAGTGGGGGAATAGGGGAGGGATAGCATTAGGAGAAATTCCTAATGTAGTTGACCGGATGATGGATGTAGCAAACCAACACGGCACATGTATATCTATACAACAAACCTGCATGTTCTGCACATGTACCCCAGAACTTAAAGTATACATAAAAAAGAAAATGATAAACAAGCTTGACTAAATTAAAATAAAATATTGTCTTCCAAGAAAATACACATAGAATTTTCTTAAAAAAAATTCAACTTTTATTTTAGGTTCTGGGGTACATGTGTAGGTTTATTATATTGGCAAACTTGTCACTCTGAGGTGTGGTATACAGATTATTTCATCAGCTAGGTACTAAGCATAGCACTTGACATGTTTTTTTCTTCCTGAACCTCTCCTTCTGCCCACCCTCCTCCCTCAAGTAGGCCCCAGTATCTGTTGTTCCCTTCTTTCTTTCCATGTGTTCTCATTATGTAGCTTCCACTTACAAGTAAGAACATGTGGTATTTATTTGGTTTTTTGTTCCCACATTAGTTTGCTAAGGCTAACATTTTCAGTGCTCTTAGCAACATAATAATGTTCTTCATTTATATATAATCTTTTATCAGGAGGTTACAAAAAAATTAAGTTAATTAATCTCTACACATCTTAATGAGGAAGGTGAGTTTGTTTCCATTTCGTTTGTTTGAATAAATAAAACTCAATAAATAAAACTCAAGATTTTTTTCTAGAAAATTCTTGAAAGTCCTGAGATTAGCACTAGGAATGACTGTCACCAGACTTGCTCTCATGTTGCAGAGGTGTTGGAAATATTAGTTGAAATAACTAGGTTTAGTGGACTATGCTTCGACTCTGTGGAAACATATTGAGAAGAATCACATGTGGAACTTGTCACAGATGTTCGTCAGGTCTCAAATTCAAGCTAAGCTAATAATATAAGACTGTTTTCTTCTTAATAGTAGCATTGCTTTATGTCTGTCGTCATCATAAAATTCTGTTAAGATTTTTTAGTAAAGGTTAGAGCAGGGGTCCCCAACACCCAGGAAACAGACCAGTATCGCTCTGTGGTCCGTTAGGAACTGGGCCCACAGCAGGAGGTGAGCTGCCATAGCATTCCCACCTGAGCTCCGCCTCCTTTCAGATCAGAGGCAGCATTAGATTCTCATAGGAACACCAACCATATCGTGAACTGCACATGTGAGGGATCTAGGTTGCGCTCTCCTTATGAGAATCTAACTAATGCGTAATGGTCTGAGGTGGAACAGTTTCATCCAGAAACCATCCCTGCCCCTGCCCCACACTGGCTGTGGAAATATTGTCTTCCATGAAACCAGTCCCTGGTGTCAAAAAGTTTGGGGACTACTGGGTTAGAACATTCCAAAGAGAGAGAAAGGTGTGTGCGTGTGTGCGTGTGTAAACAAAAGAAAATGTTTCTTATTAATAAGATACTTGACTTCTTCATAATTGCTTTTGTGGTTATTTTTTTGTTTGGTTTGGTTTGGTTTTGGTACAATAATTTTTATTTTAGCATTATGGTAACAGCAAATAGATGAAAGCAGTACAAGCACCCATCAATAAAATAATAAGCACATCTCAATGCATTCCTTCAAGGAAATGCAGCATTTAAAGTGAATGAACTAGAGCTACTTGTATATAAACATGGATAAAGCCTGGGAGCATCAATCCACTACTAGGGGATTACTACAATGGCTTTGATTCTAAGTCCTAAATGATAAAATTCTCAACAAATAAAATTGAGTCTTGAGTAAGATTTCCACTTACATAAATATAGTACTGAATTAGCACCAAGCATGCACTACATGATACGCAAATTGAAGCCAAATCCTTGGCTCAACTTCTCTGATACGCAGGGGAATGAAGCTGTCCATCAAATTGGCAAGATGCTTAGAGAGAAAAACCTTCATGTTGGGGAGATAACAAACCACTGAAACCCTCTTTAAAACAATAATTTTTCATTATGACTTAAAATATGAATATACCCTAACATAGCAATCTCACTAATTACTTGCCATAGAAAAGTGAGAGATCTTTTCTTAAAAACAAAATCATATGTATGTAGGGACCTATGGACAGCAATGCTTAACACAGTATTTCATTTTGCAATAGCAAAAAATTACAAGTAATCTGGATGGCCTCTAATGCGGGAATAGGCTCAATAAAAGACATACGGACATGTTATTTTGAACATTTCCAGTTGCCAAATTTATTGAACCATAGGTATATAACATTTTAAGTGTAAACCTAGTATTGATAACTAACTTACATTTCTTTCTTGGTTCATTGTTTTGGATGTGAGTTCTTTAGAATAATGAAAGAATTCTGTTTGGGAAATAGTTTAGAAGTGAAGTTGGTTGTGGGTTGTAGGGGGGATCCTTTCTGGATCCTGATTTATTATTCTCCAAGGCAGTCTCCTGAATGAATCTTTTTCCTTTGTTGTATAAGAGTTTTCAAAAGCAGTGAAGAACGTTCATTTTTCTACTTAATCTTGTTACTTTGCCAGGAATAGCACAGGGGTCCCTTTAGCGAGTGAGACTAAGGGCACTAAAATGGTTGGAAATCACTGTAAACAGTAGCAGGTTTATTTGAGCAAAATCGGCAGGGTGGTGTAATATACATTTTTAAAAATGCATTTTCATTAAAATTAAAAAAAAAATAGCTTCCAAACAAACTCTGGAAAGGGCTCCAAATGCAGCCTTACAAACCCCAAATGAAATCAATAAAAAGAAACCAGCCAAGCAGCAAGTTGAGAAAACACCAATTAGAGTTTTAACAAACAGAGAAGCTCACTGTGGGGTACAGTTTTTAAATCAGACAAGAGAAATTTGGGCTTTTTTCTCTACCTCGGCACTGCTCACTGTGCTCTTGCTGGAACTGAAATTTATGGGATTCAGAATGCACCCCAGGAAGAAAACACAAACAAGCGGGTGCTCTGGGCATTATATCTAAGCAGAGGAAAGCAAATATTATTCTGATAGCTTTTCATTTTGCCCTCCAAGGAGCTTTGCATTATTATCCACGACTAGGGATTTTAATAGTCAAACTACCACAAATTTGTCAAACACTCAATTTCTGCCTGGTTTAAGAGTACAGCTTCCACTCATGGAGGTTAACCCAGGTTTCTCTAGCCAAGGAATTTTTTGAAGCAAATCATAATTGCATAGCCTGTTGCAGCTAATGTGTCTCTATTGATGACCCCATACTAAGTTGGCAGGTAGGTAAAGTTGATCTTCAGTCATACCTCCCACCCCAGGTCTCAGCCAGGCTAAAACCTTCCCGATGTAGCCCTGTGCCTGAAAATGTCTCATTTTCTGCTTCTACCTGGCTGGCTGTCTTTGGAGCTTTCTTTATCAATTTCCTATCAAAACCACCTTATCTTGCTCTTATAGCCTCTGGGATAAGCTTTGTGCTTCTTCTCAGGTGAGGCAGTATAGACAGCCATGAAAAATCACCTTGTCAGTTCTTATGAAACCAGTGCTTTTATTTCACTTCCACCTAAAAAAGAGGCATTCACAAAACCCAAAGAATAATAAAGCAATTTGTATGTGTAGAGTATTGTCTCAATGATTTGTATTTCTGGATGTGTGTGTGTGTGTGTGTGTGTGTGTGTGTATGTGTGATTATATGCATATGCATGTATATATATGCATCTACACATAAATGTACATATAAATATACATATAAATAAATATGTATATTTATGTATATATTGTGCATGTGTGTATTTTTTTTTCATCGGACCCTAAGGCTGCTTTGTCTGAGTATGTGGTTTTATGTTTCTATACAATTCTAGTTATTAAAGAAGCATCCTCCATGTTAATTATATTGCCACTTAACCATGAGCTTTAAATCAAAGCTCATAATCCTTGGTAATATGATAGGATGAAGATGTTTATATTGTATAAAGCCCACTGATCTGAGAATGAAACTTCCCAGCTATACCCAGGATCTCATCATTTTCATCACCTCAGCTGGCAGCACCCTCACTCCTAAGTCACCGTCTTTTCTTTCCTAATTGTTGTCTTTGCATTTATCCTATGTCTGTGTATGTCTGTTCTCAACACATAATCTTTTAAAAATTTTTAATTATTTAAAACCACATAATTATGGAGCTGTAGTAGATAATCCTTCAGGTTCTTCCATACATGAAGTTTTAGAGTATCACACATACTACAATTTATTTCTGTGTATCTGTGATGACCACTTCTTTTTAACTTCAGACATAAGCTTTCATGGTTGGCCTTTTATAGTCTTTCTTGGTGTTGATAATTTATTTTATTTTTTTAATTTTTAACTTTCATATATTTAAAGAGTGTAAGTGCAGATGTGTTGTTACACGAGTAAATTGTATAGTGGTAAAATCTGGGTTTTTAGTATACCTATCATTCAAAGAGTATACATTGCACCTAATAGGTGGCATTTCATCCCTCACCCCCTTCCCACCCTCCCACAATTTGGAGTTTCTAATGTCTATTATTCCACTCAGTATGTCCATTTGTACCTATTGTTTAGCTCCCATTTATGAATAAGAATATGGAGTTTTTGATTTTCTGTTTCTGAGTCATTTCTCTAAGGATAATGGCCTCAATTTCCATCCATGTTATCTTAAAATACATAATTTCATTCTTTTTTATGGCTGAGTAGTATTCCATGATGTGTGTGTGTGTGTGCATGCGTGCATGTGTGCATGTGTGTGTGTGTGTGTGTGTGACTTTTTAAAATCCAGTCATCTGTTACTGGACACTTAAGTTGATTCCATGACTTTGTTCATGTGGATAGTGCTGTGATAAACATGAGTGCAGTTGTCTTTTCCTTATATTGATTTCTTTTCCTTTGGGTATATACCTAGTAGCAAGATTCCTCGGTAAAATAGTAGTTCTAGTTTAAGGTCTTTGAAAAATCTCCATTCCGTTTTTTATACAGGTTCTACTAATTTGCAGTCCCACCAAAAGTGTATGTGTTCCCTTTTCTCTGCATCCTCACCAATATCTACTGTTTTCTTTTTCTTTCTTTCTTTTTTTTTTTTTTTTTTTTTTTTTTGAGATGGAGTCTTGCTCTGTTGCCAGGCTGGATTACAGTGGCACGATCTTGGCTCACTGCACACTTTGCCTCTCGGATTCAAAAGATTCTCCTGCCTTAGCATCCTGAGTACCTGGAAATACCACACCCAGTTAATTTTTGTATTTTTAATAGAGATGGGGTTTCACCATGTTGGCCAGGATGGCCTGGATCTCTTGATCTCATGATCCACCCATCTAAGCCTCCCAAAGTACTGGGATTACAGGAGTGAGCCACTGTGCCCAGCTTATCTGCTGTTTTTAGACTTTTTAATACACCCATTCTGACTGATGTGAGATAGTAATTTATCGTCTTTTAATTTGCATTTCTCTGATGATTGGTAATGTTGAACATTTTTCCATATGTCTGTAGGCTGCTTGTAGGTCTTCTTTTGAAAAATGTCAGTTCATGTCCTTTTAATCACTTTTAATGAGGTTATTTTTATAATCACTTTTTAATGAGTGATTATAAATACAATCACTTTTTATTTATTTTTTATTTGTTGAATTGTTTGGTTCTTTGTACATTCTGGATATTAGCCCTTTGTTGGATGCATTGTTTGCAAATATTTTCTTCCATTCTGTAGACTGTATGTTTACTCTATTGATTTTTTTCTTTTGCTGAACAGAATATCTTTAAGTTCCATTTATCTATTTTTGGTTTTGGTGTGTTTTTTCTTAGAACTCAGTCGTAAATTATCTGCCACACCAAGTCCAGAAGAACTTTTCCTATGTTTGCTTCTAATTTTTTTTTTAACATTTCAGGTCTTCTATTTAAGTCTTTAATCCATCTTGACTTAATTTTTGTATATAGTGAGAGACAGAGGTCCAGTTTCATTCTTCTGCATGTGGCTGTTCAATTACCCCAGCACCATTTATCAAAGAGAGTTTTCTTTCCCCACTGTAGATTTATATTTTTAAAAAGTAAATTACTTCTTATCATTCAAACCTTCCAGTGGCTCTTAATTTAACCAAAGTTGAAAATCAACAAATACTTTGAATTGTCCACTAGGCTCTAAGTGATTTTATTCTTCTCACCTCTCTGCCCTACCATCTAACTACTATATCTTTACTCACCTGGATCTATCAGTATTGAGCCCTTATTGTTTCAGGAGCATACCAGGCCTTTTTCCATCTATATCATTCTCTTTGCTTGGAATGCTCATTGCTTAGAATGTTGATTTTCTAGCTATGCACTTGTTTGACATATCCACCTTCAAATCTTTACTTATTCAGGCTTACTTTGACCCTCCTATTTAATACTCAACCTACCAACTTCTTCCTTCCTACAAATATCATTCTGTCTTCTGGGTTTCCCAATTATTACTATTTTTTTTTTACTTTATTTCTGTAGCATTTACCACATTGTATACAATATAATTTAGTTATTTTTACTTTTACTTTTATCTCCCTTGCCAAAATATAAGCTCCCTAGGGGTTAGGATCTTTAACTTTGTTTGCCAGTCCCAATATTTAGAAGTTGATACAAGCAGATGATCAATAAATATCCACTGAAAAAAATAAAACTGTGCAAATACATTCAAAATCATAGATTGTATTTTTCATCTCTAATCAGTAATGTAAGTGTATATGTGTGCATAATTATAACAACTTAATTATAGATTTTTTTATTTGAGAGTATGATGAGATGCATTATACTATTTTTTGACAAGCTATGCTTAAAAAAATGTTAGGAGGTAGCTGCTTGATCTTGATGGATAAGCTTTTTGATGTGCTGTTGGATTCAGTTTGCCAGTATTTTATTAAAGATTTCTGCATCTATGTTCATCACGGATATTGCCCTGAAACTTTTTAGTTGTTTCTCTGCCAGATTTTGGTATCAAGATCAAGTCAGCTTCATCCCGGGGATGCAAGATTGGTTGAACATATGCCAATCTATAAACATAATCCATCACATAAACAGAACCAAAGACAAAAAACACATGACCATCTCAATAGATGCAGAGAAGACATTCCATAAAATTCAACAGCCCTTTATGCTAAAAACTCTCAATAAACTAGATATTGATGGAATGTATCTCAAAATAATAAAAACTATTTACGACAAACCCACAGCCAATGTCATACTGAATGGGCAAAAACTTGAAGTATTCAGTTTGAAATCTGGCACTAGACAAGGATGCCTTCTCTCACCACTCCTATTCAACATAGTATTGGAAGTTCTGGCCAGAGCAATTAGGCAGGAAAAAAAAAATAAAGAATATTCAGTTCGGAAAAGAGGAAGTCAAATTGTCTCTACTTGCAGATGACATGATTGTATATTTAGAAGACCACATACTCTCAGCCTAAAATCTCCTTAAACTGATATGCAACTTTAGCAAAGTCTCAGGATATAAAATCAATGTGCAAAAATCACAAGTATCCCTATACATCAATAACAGACAAACAGAGCCAAATCATGAGTAAACTCCCATTTACAATTGCTACAAAGAGAATAAAATACCTAGGAATACAGCAAACAAAGGATGTGAAGGACCTCTTCAAGGAGAACTACAAACCACTGCTCAAGGAAATAAGAGAGGACACAAATAGATGGAAAAACATTTTGTGCTCATGGTTAGGAAAAATCAATATTGTGAAAATGGCCATACTGCCCAAAGTAATTTACAGATTCAATGCTATCCCCATCAAGTTACCATTGCCCTTCTTCACAGAACTGGGAAAAATCACCTTAAACTTTATATGGAACCCAAAAGGAGCCTGCATAGCCAAGATAATCCTAAAAAAAAACAACAACAACAACAACGACCAAAAAAAAAAAAAAAAAAAAAAAAAAACAAAGCTGGGGGCATCATGCCACCTGACTTCAAACTACATTATAAGGCTACAGTAATAAAAACCGCATGGTACCAAAACAGAGATATAGACCAATGGGCCTGAGAAGTATGCCACACCTCTACAACCCTCTGATCTTTGACAAATCAGACAAAAACAAGCAATGGGGATTCTCTGTTTAATAAATGGTGTTGGTAAAACTGGCTAGCCATGTGCAGAAAACTGAAACTGGACCCCTTCCTTACCTCTTATACAATAATTAACTCCAGATGGATTAAAGATTTAAACATAAGACCTAACACTATAAAAATCCTGGAAGAAAACCTAGCCAATACCATTCAGGACCTAGACATAAGCAAGGACTTCATTACTAGAACACCAAAAGCAAGAGCAACAAAAGCCAAATTAGACAAATGGGATTGAATTAAATTTAAGAGCTTCTGCACAGCAAAGAAANAAAAAAAAAAAAAAAAAGCAGTCATTAGAGTGAACTGGCAACCAACAGAATGGGAAAAAAATTTTGCAATCTACCCGTCTGACAAAGGGCTACTATTCAGAATCTACAAAGAACTTAAACAAATTTCCAAGAAAAAAACAACTCCATCAAAAAGTGGGTGAAGGATATGAAAAGACATTTTTCAAAAGAAGATATTTATGCAGCCAACAAACATATTAAAAAATGCTCATCATCACTGGTCATTAGAGAAATGCAAATCAAAACCACATTGAGATACCATCTCACATGAGTTAGAATGGCAATCATTAAAAAATCTGGAGACAACAGATGCTGGAGAGGATGTGGAGAAATAGGAACACTTGCACACTATTGGTGGGAGTGTAAATTTCTTCAGCCATAGTGGAAGACAGTGTGGTGATTCCTCAAGGATCTAGAAATAGAAATACCATTTAACCCAGCAATCTCATTACTAGGTATATACCTAAAGGATTATAAATTGTTTTATTATAAAGACACATGCACACATATGTTCATTGAGGCACTGTTTGCAATAGCAAAGACTTGGAGCCAACCCAAATGCCCATCAATGGTAGACTGGATAAAGAAAATGTGGCACATGTACACCATAGAATACTCTGTAGCCATTAAAAAGGATGAGTTCATGTCCTTGTCAGAGACATGATGAAGCTAGAAGCCATCATTCTCAGCAAACTGACACAAGAACAGAAAGCCAAACACTATGTTCTCACTCAAAAGTGGGTGTTAAACAATGAGAACATATGGACACAGGGAAGGGAACATCATCCACCAGGGCCTTTTGGGGTGTGGGAAATCTAGGGGAGGGATAGCAGGGGGTGGGAAGACTGGGGAAGGATAACATTAGGAGAAATACCTAATGTAGATAATGAGGGGTGGTGGATGCAGCAAACCACCATTGCATGTGTATACCTATGTAACAATCCTGCAAGATCTGCACGTGAACCCCAAAACTTAAAGTATAATAATAATAAAAAAGAAAATGTTAGGATGTTTAAAAAGAGAACGTTTTGATTCATTGTTCCCCCTGGTACAACAAACATTAAATGAACAACTACTTTCTCTTACATATTTGAGGTACAACATTGGTAGAGTCATGTCGGAAAATTATCAAGGTTGGTTGGATATGGCTGACTTGGAAACAAAAGACCACAATGTAGATTGATAAATGCAATAGTAGAATCATGCACAAGAAGAACAGTAACATGCAAGAGAGTGATTCACAAACTGGTAGACACTGTTGTGGTTAGATCATGATCCAGGTGAATTTAAAGTAACTCTTGAGAGCCACCCTGTGCTTTGATATGAAAATAAAAACAGGGAAAACCTAGAGAGAAAATAAATGGAAGCCATGTATGAGGGACTGAGATTTTGTTTGTCTATCTTATCCCATAAGGAAGACTAAGCGCTCCAGCTTCACTTAGGTCAGGCTATGGGCCCAAGTGCACCAGCAGCCTCGAGACTAACACACAGGACAGAACAAGGTACCACAAGTGAAGGAGGAAAGAAAAAAAAAGAGGGAAACAACTCGCTCACCTTTTTCCTTCCCATAACCTATAAGTGAAAAACAAAAACAGTGAGGGCCCATTGGTGGGTTCATAAGAGAGAGTAAATGCTCATTCATGCTGTAGGGTCAGAGATTTAGCCTACTACTCACAGGACGGAGAAAATGGACATAATTGAGTCTATAATCTAAACATCAATTTTGTTCAAACAATAAGCAGAAATTGTTTCTATTTATTTATTTAGTTTCAGGTCAAGTTTTGTGCTTGAGTTAAGTTTCCATGGAAATTCTTACTCCATGCTGTTGTGAAGAGGCAACTCTGTTTCAACAGGCTTTGGATTCCGGTTCAGGCTCCAGCCTGTCTCAAAATCTAAACAGAATCCTAAAATCTGTTCCTGCCTCTACCAGAACTTGCTGTATTTTCTTTGCCTCCTGCCACCACACAGTTGGATGGACACCAAGTTTAGAAAATTCCAGCCTCAAAGAAACATTTTAAGAAAGTTATGAGCCAGATTCAATTATTTGTATAATAAAAAATATCTCTAAAATAATAATATTGGAATATTCCTTGGAGCACAACTTAAAATAACCACAAGTGTGAGCTCTAGAAGCAGATGGACCTGGGTTTCAATGCCAGTTTTGCCACTTATTAGCTATTTTAACTGTGACTTAATTTTCCTATCTGTAAACTGGGGGCAATAATTAGAATGACATCCCACAGCTATTGAAAGAGTCTAATAAGATAATTTATATGCAGTACTAAACATAGTGCCTGGTTCCTAAATAATGCTCAACAAATCCATTTTAATTGTTGTCATAATGATTATAATTTTCAACCAACACCTGTCAGCATATATGTTTTATGAGCTTTCAAATAGTAAATAGCATCCAAGCATTCATTTAGTTTTCCGTGAGCACAATGAATCCAATGGTTCCCATCATCTCCGTGGCGTATCTTCTTTCCCTGGAGAGAAGAGCAGTAAATAAAAACGACAAAGACAATTATTTTTGCAAGAGTTTCCTGAACAAAGGGGTAAGAGTGAAATGTTTGTTAGTAAACTTCAGCTCCATGGTGAGAAGATGTTATTAGCAGAAGCTGATTAAAGAGCAAAATTTTGATAATTTTAAAAGGTAAATCGTTTAAGACCCTTCACGCTGTAGTATAATATAGGCAAGTGCATTGATTTGGAAATAACAGTCTTATTTACTAATTACAGAAGCTATTCATTTGTACATACTGCACTCCCTTTCTTTCCCCTCTCTTTCACCCCCTCATTAATAGATTTAGAACTGACAGTGCTTTCACTTCTAAGTATAAAGAATAATTTTCTTCTGAACATAGAGACAACGATGAAATCAAAGTTTAAAATATAGTCCTCTTCTAACAGCGATTCAGATTTCCATTAAACCTCCTCCCACCTCTCAAATTAAAGTTTGAAAAGCAGAGCTCAGAAATAAACTGACAGGCACTAGTGCTTCGTTCATTTCCAGCAAGGAAGCACCAATTTGATTCCTACCATAATAATTTTTGCTGTTGCCAGTGCATCAGATTTTTATAAGACAGCTTCTCAAGTGATAGAAATCATCCCGTCACTTTGTTTTATAAAATTGACACCCTAGGGAAATGCAAAATATAATAAGAACTTGAGCAAAGCTTCTCCTCCAACCCCTGCTAGGTGTTCCTGAAATCCTTTTTTTTCCTCTTGAACGAATGTCATCAATCCCAATTGCTTGTTGTTCTTTTCTCCTTGTTCTGCTCATGTGCTACAACATCCCTTGGCTTCCCTCAGCACAAGAGTTGGTGTTTTTAAAAGTGTTACTCATAGATCGGATTCTACTGCTGGCTGATTTGAATGCAGCGATAAATAAAAAAAAAAGAAACTTGATGAAATTATTTCACACACAGAGCGGTAAACATATGGAATAAATTACTACAGAAGATGATTCAAAGAGTTTAAGAAACACCTGGATTTGTTTCTGGAGACAGTCGATTGGAGAGTAGCATTAGAAACAGGAGGGGGAAACGACAGCAGCACTCAAGAAGCCAAGTGTCAGGGCTCTAACTTCCTGTTGAAATGGCACCCCTTGCATTTGTCAGGAACAGTAGCTACACTGGAGCCTATTTTTAAGGAAAAGCCTTCTCAAATACACTGGAAAAATTCAGACTCAGTCACAGGATCTACCTTTCTAAATGGGTTGGTCACTGGATTTGACTAAAGGAAGTAAATGCTAAGATTCTTCTCAATCCAGAAAGAAGGGAAGAATATCTGAATATGCAAGAACTGAAACTTAGCAATTGCTTGGAGATCTGGTGTAGGCCTACCATTTTAGCCACATCTCTGATCTCTTTCCACCACCCTTCCTCTGTATTCTCCAAGCATATTCAGACTTTTCATACATGATTCATGCTCCTTCCAAACTGTGTGCATGTTGTTGTTACCTATCCCGAATCTTCTCTTCATTCTCCAGTGCCAAGGTCACCCTTTTCTGTGACATCTCGGTTTATATTAATGTTTCCCTCTGTGTCCTATACCAGATGCAAAATATCTTTATGTATTTATTAATCTTCATCTCAGCACTTTACAAAGTGCCCGGATCATAGGAGATGTTTAGCACATTAAAAAAAATTATTTTGCCTTACTTTGTTCCAGAGAAGAATTAAAGTGTTTGATAAAATAATAGCTAACATTACCAAGTCTTTAACACGCGGCAGCCACTGCTCCAAGTGCTTTGCATGTTTTAACTCATTTGGTGCTCGTAACAGCACTGGAGGAGCAAGTTTGTGATGTAGGTATTAATATTATCCATATTTTGCTAGTAAGGAAATAGTGGTGCAGAGATTTGGGCCAGCTTGCCCATGGTCAGCCAGCTGGTGAATAGCAAACTTTGGGTTGGCCTCAGACAGAGTTTGGTTGGTCCAGAGCCAGTAATCTTGACCATGACTCTGACTAACTGAATGCCTGACTTAACAAGGAGACAAAAATAGGAGAAAGTGATAGGAAATAAACGGTTGAGTCACGAACAAACTCTTAATTAGGCTAATTAGAAAGGCATATTGTAATGCCCTATGCAGATTTTATTTTTCATAATCCAATTTAAGAGATAAATGTTATCAATTTATTAATTAAATGAAGAAAGAAAAGGAAATCAGTTGGGTTATTCTTAATAACAAAACCTGATTTTTTAAATCCTATTCTGTTCATAGAAGATAATAGTGTATTAAATTGTTCCTTCATTCAACCATCCAAGTACACACCTATCCAAATAGCAGACCTAGGTATTTAAGCACATACGAATAGCTAGTTATAGGAAAAACACTTTGTAAAAGTGTACATAACTATATAAAATGATGTGCACTGATTTTACATATCTAAATGAACAGTAGACATCCAATAATTCAACAAATAGATGTTGAATCTCTACTGTGTGTCAGGTGCTATTCTAGGTCCTAATGATTCAGTGATGAACCAAAAAGAGATATCCTTCCCTTTTTGGTTCATTATATTGCCCTCATGGAGCTTAAGTTCCAGATGAAGAGGCAAATGAGAAACAAATGATAATGTCAGGTGATGTTAAGAGCTAGAAATGAAATAAAGCAGATTATGAGGATAAAGAATAACTAGGGGAAGAGTGCTCTCTTTTAGAAAATACAGTTAGGAAATACCTCTCTGAGTTCGTAATAACTAAACAAAGACCCGAGTCAAAAAAGGTATTAGAGAATCCTTTCTACTTTTTCCTTAATTATTCCAGCTGGAAATCCAGATGAAATGTTATCACCTATTTGTGTAACTTCAGGCCAAAAAGAAAAAAATGTATTTGATGATTTGTTCTATAAATCATCCTTTCTCTCTGATATGTTCCTTTATTAACTGTAAGTACAATTTTTTTGGAGGCCTGAATATAAGCAAATGAAGGAAGAAAAGGAATGGGATAAATTTCTTACCCACCAAGCCAGCAACAGTCTGTAGAGTGGCGTGATTTAGTCTAATAAAAATCCAAAAGCCTGAAACCTTCAAAAGGAAGATAAGTAGAAAAAGAATTAGAAATCTTAGAGGTGAACTACACCACACCTACTTCAAAACATTTGTTCCATTTGATTTTCAAATAATAGGATTTGGTGGGCTCTGCTAAGAGGTATTTTAATAAATGATCCAACTTTGGGAAATGTCACGTTTTGATCATCTGCTACAGGTTATTATGTTCAAATTATGAAAATATTTAGGAACTCTGGACCTGTGTGTTTGTCATACCTGTTAATGCTGGTCATTTCACATGTGAGTATGGAAAATAAGTTTGACCAAGGGAAAAAAAATAAATGAATGTTAATTTATTAATGCATGTGTTTTTAACACATACTCTAGATTAATTCTGCTTTTCAGAAGAGTCACTCATTCTTTTTTTATTTCCTCCCACCTTGTTCTTTGTCGAGCAATCAGCTATCTATTTTCTAACACTGCACACCAAAACTAGGGAAATTCTTCGTATATTATGATTCAATAACTGTCAGATATCAGATTATTTTAAGAAACTGAAGTTTTAGTCTTTAAATGTTACCAACTTTCTCCCTGATACCTTACAAGCGTGTGTTTCATTTGGGACCACATTAAGTGACGATAGCTCCAAACTGCATGTCATTATTTATGTAAAAAGGGATGTCATTGTACATTTTTAGATACAAATGGCTGGACCTTCTGTTATTTTAATATTAGCATTTTTTTCTGTTCAATGTTAATTTCAGGAAGAATGCTCTGTAGTGAAAGGGAACAAAAAGCATAGACATTTATTTTCTTCTCCAGAATAATAACGCCCTGTAGGATTTTGTCATTGGAAGAATCAGGGTCCTAAGTGTTAGAATGCTCTGAGATAAACAATATAAATCAAACCAAAAGCCTAGGGAGAAGACTTCAAAGCTGAAAACCTAGACTAAGGCCAAAGATTTTAAATGTGTGTCTATTTATTTGCTAGGATCCATACTAGAACCATGATACTTTCTTTGCAAAGTTAGAGCATGTGCTTAATTTAGACACACTGTTTCAGTATCCAAGTAACTACCATATATGGGTGGGGTAGTGAGGCAAATTAGGTGTTGGAATCATATGATGTTAAATAGACCCCAGCATAAGGAAGAGGCTAGAGCTTTGTGAGTGCAGTTGCTTATGTACTATATAGCGCTTTTCATATTTATAAAACTGGAGCATACGTTCTATTGCTCTTGTTCTTAGATTTTCAGACAGCCATAATTTCCGGTCTTTTGTTTGAAACGAAGGCCTGCCTGGAAAAATTGAGGGTGCTGCCAGGCTTACTAAAAGACATATTTTGTAGCACACTATACATTTTACTCTGCTAATCCCCATACCCCCAACTCTCGGGTGTAGCGGAAAGGAAACAAGGATTGAGAAAGATGTAAATTATGAAACTAAAAGCACATTAAAGCAATTTAGGGACAGAATATTTTCAGATATCCTCTTCGCCAGAAAACACTGACATATACTAGTGTGTTATAATGTGTATCTATGCATACATCAAAGACTATGTTCCTGGAGTGAAATTATTTGTGAAATGCAAGTTATATTGGATTCCTTTTGAAGAAGAAAACAAAAGTTAAAATTCAGGTTATATATCTGGAAGACCAAAGTAGGCAATCAAAATCAAACTTTTATATCAGATTCATTTGAAAGGATTTTAAAATAAACTAAGTTCAGTAAACCTGTTGGCAGAGAAGTATCATTTGTCAAGCGATTAACAGAGACACAATCTGTAATTACAAATTGCAGAAAGCAGGCCACTAATGAGAGAATGACTCACTTTTTGGGGTGAAGGGGGAGGGGTCTCTCAGAAACTGCAATTTGATTTACAAAACTCTAAATAGCTAATGGCAGGTAACTCTTGCCAGCTAACCAGCCAACTCTTTCAAGCTCATTAACAGAACTCCATGGTCTCACTAAAGGATAAACCATATGGAGGTGTCACTAAAAGCTGGAGATGAGAGACTGTAATTTATGTTCAGTCCTCCTGTGAGTCAGTCATATGGGCATTGATTTAAGCCTTTGTTTATCTGACATGACCTGTTCTTAAGAAAAAAGAGAAAATAAATTTTTAGGGTTATTGGAGTTTTTTTCTATACTATCTTAAACTACAGGGCTCAACTCATTATTAAACTTATTTTTGCTGTTTTTGTTTCTCCAGCTTCCCATCTTTGTCACATTTTAGTTCCAGCAAAACAATTGAATAATAGCATTACACAAGCCCTAATTCATTGTTTGCTTTGAGATCTGCTCTTGGAGGGTTATTAAATTGCTGTTCTATGATTTCCCTCATGATTGCAAACCTGCTGCTCTAAGGTCATTTTTAACTCTTTATTCACATGGACCTTGTGAATGCTTGAGGAAGCATCATGTGTGGCAGCATTCCCTGGAACACACCTTTATAAAATGTCATTTTGTAAGGGAATCTTTTTCATTGAGTCTCCTCTAATCTGGGTAACACAGCAGTGTGCACATATGCAACTGCAATTTTCACCTGATATCCTTATGATATAAAAAATAAAAAAACACATGAAGATAGTTTTTAAAAATAGTGCTGATGGCTATTTAATGATAAACAAGTCCTCTGCTCTATCTTTCGGTATCCTCAGTTTTCCCTAGAGACAAACAGTTTAAACAGTTTTTCTTGAGGGTTTCACTGTGATTTTGTTTATTTTATATTTATATTTTTATTCATCCATTCATTTATTCAGAAAATATTTATTGAGCACCTTCAACATAACAAATTGACTGGGCACTGATGGAACAACTATGAACAAGTAAGGTGGCATCACTGTGTTGATGAAACTCACTCTCAAAGGGGAAAGAAAATGCTTAAAACAAGTACAATGCATTGAACAATACATAATGAGATGCATGCTTGCCAATGGAAGTCATACAAAACATCTGCTTGAGTGGTAAGTGGTCAGCGGTGGAAGAGGCTTCATGGAGAGGTGACATCTAAGCTAAGTCCTTAGGAATGAGTAAGTGTCTTACAACAGAGGACAGTGGAAGCTCTGGATTAAGTAGTGAGGAAAATATATTCAAAGGCCTAGAAGCCAGAGGGCATAGAATTTTAGAACATTAAAGTAATTCTGAATGAAGAATTCAACGAGCAGGAAAGTAGAAATAGCATAGAGTATGAATAATTTTCTATTTATACTTATTGATATTAAAAGGTATGTGTGCACACACACACTACTCAGGAAAGCCATTTAGATATCTGCATGTGGAACAGTTAAAACCACATTGATATTAATCACCCAGAAGAATCTGTGGAACAAGAAGTGTTGATCTTGTAAAAGGGGACACCAAGATGGAAGGGACAGGCATCAATTTAAGAGTGATCAAAGAAGGCTGATCTGGGTGAACCCATGCCAGGAAAGTGGTATGGTATGGATGCCAAAAAACAAATTTCAGCAAGTAAAAATGGATCAGAAGTCTTAGCTGTTTCTATATGGAATGCATTTTGATAGATTATTATCAATTAAAATATGTCTCTAGCTTCCTAGTTGTCTTAAACTACATACATGTAACGAAGCATGGGTGTGCCTGACCTGCTTCCTCGCACTGATGTCAACCAAAAAATCTTGCTATGTTAAGCAGATATCTTGTTACTTACACTGCAAGATTTCTCCCATTGGCACCAATGTGAGGACTCCAGCATCTTCTTGTGTGAAAGGTTTGAGTATTTTGTTCTGCAGTTGTGAAAAGCACAATGGCGGGCACTACTCATTCTATCAATGGTTGCCCCTGTCCTCAGCCCTGACATCTCCTAGTAGGGATTCCTTTAAGCCTTAAGCCTGAGTGTCATCTTTAATGAAACTGTGCTTTTAGGAGATAAATCTGTAGCTTTTTAAAATCTCTTTCTTTAGAGTTAGTATTGCTGTACCAAAAGAAATCCACCAGAATTTCTAGCATGTGGGCCATGCTCTACTGATTTCCAAAGATGGTACACATTTTTACAATATTAAAATTTCGTTCTATAGATTATTTCCAAGAGAATATGAAATAGGGATTAGAACAGGCATTGTTATTTTACCTGGAGATGTTCAACTATTTTACTATATCAAATCTGACAGGTTCAACTTAGGACTCCACAAGTCAGCAAAATGACTTAACATTGCAGAGAGATAAATTAAAATACATTTTCTACAAATTAATCTGAACTAAATAATATTCTAGAATTAGTTGAGTTTCCCCTCAGCCAGATAAAACTATGGACATGGCTCTTCTTGATCACTTTCAGATCCTTTCTCCCCTTATTATTCTTATTATTCCAGTTTTGGGGTCTCTTGCTTCTACTCTTCTGCATGACATACTTCCTGCAGAGAATTTGCTATATCATATTTGGTTCTTACATTGGTTGTCCAAATATTTTGAATCTCTCTAATTGCAGTTGCTCAATTTATGATTAAATTTGCAAGGATGTTGCATTATACTTATAAGGAATTTTATTCTTCTCCAGTATATGTTCTTGTAAGACACAGGCTAGATCTCTCCATTGCTCCAGTTTATTTTATGAGTATGACATTTAAGCAGATGTCTTTCAGATTTTGGATAGAGACCTAGCTTTAAAATCTCCACAAATAAGTCTGTGAAACTGCCTCTCAGGTTATTAGCCATCCACCCTATGAACGATAACCCAGTGTTTTATTTCTACCCTGGTGGCCACTATTCTTCCATCTCAGACTCAATGTCAGCTCCTCAGAAAAGCCTTCCCTGCCCACCTTCTCTGAGTAAGCACTCACATAGTGTGTTGACTATCATTAAAAAATACTTATTTTCTTCATAGAACTTAGCATCATTTGTAATCGTTAGTTGCTTTTTTGTTTGTTGTGTTTCTCACTAGCCTTTGAGTTGTGTGGGTACAAAAATGGCATATTTTGGATTGCTATCTTTAGAATGTCTTGATATTTAAAACATATTTCTTCAATAAATGAATGAACAAATACATTGTGTAGAATGGCATATGCTGGTGATACAGTTTGGGTTTGTATCCCCACCCAAATCTCATGTTGAATTGTAATCTCCAATATTGGAGGAGGGGCCTAGTGGGAGGTGATTGGCTCATGGAGGCAGACTTCCCTCTTACTGGTCTCATAATAGTGAGTGAGTTCTCATGAGATGTGGCTGTTTAACAGTGTGTAGCACCTTCCCCTTCACTCTCGTCCTCCTTCTGTAGACATTGAAGACGTACCTGCTTCCCCTTCATGTTGCACCATGATTGTAAGTTTCCTGAGACCTCCCCAGCTATGCTTCCTGTATACTCTGTGAAACTGTGAGTCAATTAAACCTCTTTTTTCTATACATTATCCAGTCTCTGGTAATTCTTTATAGCAATGCAAGAATGAATTAATACAGTTGAAGATAATACCTCTCCAGCTATGTATTTATTTAATTTTTAGTAAATCAACAAAATTTTATTAAGCAACCATGACTGTATGTGATTTTTGGGATATACTATCAAAAATAAAATATCTATGGAATCAAATAAGATGTGCATGCTAATAGTTAAATGCCTTAGTTGGAAATAAGAGGACATCTTATGTTTTATTTTAGATGAAATTAATTGAGCAATAAGTTGAGAAGAACCTTTTCAGTTTTAGGTATATAGAAATGCATATTCACCAACTAAGATTTTCATATAGTTTAAAATCTGATTTAAAATGTACTCCTCATAATTTAATTAGGGTTTCAGAAAGTTAAGTCACCAACATACCATATTCATTAATGAGAAATTATGTATAAGAAAAACAATGCAGTCCAGTAAAAAAGTCCATGATTTGAAGATAGGTATTCAACCATCCTTCTACCAATCTACTCATCAATCCTGCACCCCTCTTTTAATTCAACATACCCACTGAGTATTTACTGACCACAGTTACATGCTGTGACACTTGCTAGATTTGAAAGGATAAAGTTCTGCATACTAAATATGCTACAAAATGCTACATACAAAATGCTGCATACAAAATGCTATGTCTGATTTTAAGAAAATAGATATCATTAAAATATAGCATCTAACACTCAAAAAGGCTATTAGAATATGGGAATGCTGTTAGTTTTCCAAGAAGATTTTAATTCTATGGTTATATCATGGAATCTACATACAAAGAATTCCAAAACTGAAACAACATTGACTGACAATTTTTAAAATTTATCTTAAAAGACTAGTATTTATAAACTAATTACAACAGAATTGGATGGCTCGAGAACTTAAAATTTACAACTTGTGATGATAACTCAAATCAGAAGCCATGAATATTACTTGTGTGCCATCTAATTTGCCATTTTTGATACAAAAGCAAAAATGAAAACCAATACTGGATAAGAAATATATAGAACAAACATACTCTTTTTCTCCATCTCTAGGTGGATTGTAAGGGAATGAAAGAATCTTGCTTTATCAGTAAGAGTTTTGCCTTTTGCTAAATCTTTACAACCTGTCCACTTTTGCTATTGCTTGAAATTTGATTACTGTTGCTTTTTACTTATCATTTTCCAGTATCTTCAAAGACAAATAATTCTGATGAAGATATTATAAATTTCTCAAAAAATAGCTAATTTTAAGAATATAAATAATGAAAATCAGGCATATATTTTTGCTATTTAAAACTTATAGAATACCCAAGTTAATTGTGAAAGAAATGTCTTTAAAATTTTTTAAAATTTCGTTCTCCAATGTCTTAGAGAGAAAACTACTAAAAGTCGGATACTAGATATCAATCTTAATATTTTGCCCTGTTTACTCCTGCCTCAGCCTCCCAAGTAACTTGGACTACAGGAAGGCACTTCCATACCCAATTAATTTTAATTTTTAATTTTTTTGTGGAGACTAGGTCTCACTATGTTATCCAGGCTAGTCTTAAACCCCTTGGCTCAAGCAATTATCATGCCTCAGCCTCCCAAAGGGCTGAGAGTACAGGCATGAGTTATTGCACCTGGACCCGTCATTTTTTTTTCTTATTTTTTTTTTAAAAAAAGGAAATAAAGGGACACAAAGTTGTAGACTCATTTCTTCCAATCCATTACCTTCCCTTTCATCCAAGAGACAAATATTGTCTTAACACTAATATGATTCCAAAACATTTTAAAAATATTTTCTGTATATGTATGTATCCATAAACCATATATTCTAATATTTTGTATTTAATGCTATTCATAAGTGGTATAATTCTAAATTTGATATTTTGTGTTTTTTTTTTTTTTTACATTCCATTTTGAGGTGTATCTATGTTACTACGTGTAGATAAAGTTCACTCATTTTAGCTTCTAGATTCTAGTATTTCCCTGTGTTCGTAATTGGAGACAATAAATTTGTTTCCCTTCTATCAATTTACAAACAGTGTTGCAATGAACACCACTGGATTTGTCTTTAGGTACACACATGCAAGAGTTTCTCAAGAAAGACCACATGCTTGTAGTCCAAGCTACTCTGTGGGAGGACCTATTGAGGCTGGGAGGTTGAGGCTACTGCTGGGGTGACAGAATGAGACTCTGTCTCAAGAAAGAAAAGAGAAGAAAGGAGGGGAGGGGACGGGAGAGGACGGGAGGGGAGGGGACGGGAGGGGACGGGAAGGGAGGGCTGGGGAGGGGAGAGGAAACAAGAAGGAAGGAAAGAAGAAAGGAAGAAAGGAAGGCAGGAAGGAAGGAGTAAGAAAGACACATAGGTATTGGTTGTCAAGCCTAGGGCATGTATGATTTGTTTGTTGTTTCTTTGTTTGTTTGTTTTTGAGACGGAATCTCAGTTGCCAGGCTGGAATGCAATGGCTCCATCTCAGCTCACTGCAACTTCCCTATCCCTGGTTGAAGTGATTCTTCTGCCTCAGCCTCATGAGTAGCTGGGATTACTTACAGACACACACCACCACGCCCAGCTAATTTTGGTATTTTTAGTAGACAGGATGGTATTGATCTCCTGACCTCATGATCTGCCCTCCTCAGCCTCCCAAAGTGCTAGAATAAGAGGCATGAGCCATCGTAAATTAGCATAGTAAAAAACCACATAGGTTTTTAACTATGCTAATTTGCCTTTCCATCAGTATGTATAGAAGTTCTGTTTTCCCCACATCTTCTCAATAGTTCCTGTGACAGGCTATTGTGAATGCTCTCCTACTGTCATCTAATTGATCGTTTCACAAATACTAATAAGACGTAATAAATTTTTATGTGTTTGTCATTTTCTATCCTGCTTATGTGAATTTCCTGATGTCCCTTTTTCAATTGAGTTGTTCTTTTTAATTTGTAGGAATTTTATTTTATGTGGAATATTAACAGTTTGCCAGTTATATGGGCTAAAAAAGTAACTTTCAGTTTGTGATAGGTCTTTTCACTTTTATTATTACGGTGTTTGTCATAAAAAAGTTATTTTAATTTTAATGCAGAATTGGGTTCTTTGGTGTGTTTTCATATTCTGTAGCTATTTTAGAAAACCCTTATCAATACCAATAATGAAAATAAGTTTATTTTTTTCTAAAAATAATGTGTTTTTTGCTTTTGCATATAGATTTTTAATCCAGTTAAGATTTTATTTTTGAGCAAGGTAGGATATAGCATCATTCTGTATAGATAGCCAATTGTTCTGGCATCATTTATTGGCTGATTTATTCTTTTACCACTGATTCGTAATGCTGCCCCTGTTTTTACTGTTGTAGTTTTATATTTTATAAATTTCTAGTTTTCCAGTTCATCTTATACAGTATTAATTACCTGAGTTTCTTACACTTTCTTTCCTATTACACTTATTATCCATTTCCCCCACAATACTTCATTATGGAGATTTCAAACATACAGAAAATTTGAAAGAATAGTATAGTGAATACCATATACTCACCAACTACATTCTACAGCTAAATTTTGCTATTTGCCATGTAGTGTATTTATCCACGTATTATCCATTCATCTATGTCTCTTTTTAATGCATTTCAGAGTAATTTGCATCCTTAAAACTTCACATTGCAAATGTGTTAAAATCTTTGTAAAAGATTTTAACTTTGTAAAAGTTAAAATTGTCCACTCAAAAATAAATAAAATGCAGAGCTTCTGAGCTTATACACATTGAAATGCAAAAATTTACCATTTATTTGTTTTTTTTTTTTTTAGTAAGTACTAAACTCAAGTTAATGCCATGCAATGAGTAAGTGTCTTACAACAGAGGACAGTGGAAGCTCTGGATTAAGTAGTGAGGAAAATATACACATTTACCATTCTGTGAGTTTTGACTGATGCTTACACATGTGAATCCAAACCCTATCAGTATATAAAATATTATCACCTTAGAAATTTCCCTTTTATTCTTTTTCAATTAATCATCTCAAAGACAAATACTCTTCTGATTATTTTCCATTATGGATTATTTTAGCATTTTCTAGAACTTCCTATAAATAGAATCATAGTATGTACTCTTATGGAATATTTTTTTTACTCAGCATAATTTTTTTAGATTAATTCATGTCTTTTTATCAGGAGTTTTTTCAGTTTTGGTTGCTGAGTAGTATTATGATGTATGAATATGCTTCAGTTCTATTCTTTCTTCATTTGGTGGATATTTGGGCTGTTTTCAGTTTTGGGCTAGCATGAATAAAGCTTTGATAAACATTCTTATACAACTGTATTTGTGAATATATGCTTTTAATTTAATTAGAATTATATCCCAAAGTGGAAATTTTAGATTAAAGGGGAGGCATTTGTAAAACTGCCGAACTTTTACAAAATGTTTATATTATTTTACATTCTTATCAGGAAAAAATGAGAGTTCTAGTTGCTCCTTGTCCCTTCAACATTTGATACTGTCATTTTTTTCTCTTACTCTTTCCTTTTTTTTTGTACTCCAGTGGTTGTATAGTGATATCTCATCATGGTCTTAATAGGCATTTTATCAATGGTTCATAATGTGGCTATTTTTTCATACGTCTGTTCAAATCTTTTGGTTATATTGTAATTGGGTGATTTGTCTTTTTATTATTGGGCTGTCAATTTTTTTTATATATCCTGTATACAGTCCTTTTTCAGGTGCGTGTTCTGGTAATATTTTTCTCAGTTCATGAGTTGCCTATTAGTTTTCTTAAATTGTGAATTTTAGTGAGTGGTGGTTTTTAATTTTAAGAAGTCTAATGAATTTTCTAAGCCTGCCATTACAAAGTACTACAAACTGAGTAAACACTAAAAATGTATTACCTCACAGTCTGTAGGCAAAAAGCTACAAACCAAGTTGTTGGTCAGGTTGCTTTGTTCTGAGGGATCTTAGGGAACAATCTGCTCCATGCCTCTCTCCTAGCTTCTGGTGACTGCCAGCATTACTTGGTATTCTTGGGCTTACAGAGGCATCACAACAATCTCTGCTTCTGTATTCATACTCTCTGTTTGTTTGTCTCTTCTCATAGTCATCATCTTAAGGACATGGGTCATAGAGGATTAGGGGCTTATCTAACCTCTCTCAGTATGATCTCCTCTTAATTAGTTACATCTCTAATGACCTTATATCCAAAAAAGGGATTTTTTCCTTTTATGGTCACTGTTGTTTCCGTGCTGAGAAAACATTGCTTCCTTCAAGTTAGAAAGCTATTTCCCTTATGTACTCTATTTTTTGCATTTTTTACCTTATCTTATATTAAATTAATATTTCACAAATTCTCCGTGAAGCTCAGAAGCTCTGCATTTTATTTATTTTTGAGTGGACAATTTTAACTTTTACAAAGTTCTTGACTCAGTAAGTCTGAAATTTATTACTATCTGTAGCCTTATCCCAAGAATAATATAAACTTAGAACATTTTATCTGCAATCACTTCTCTCATTTTCTAAAAGTTTTGTTGCCTATATTTTAGTTCTACTTAGTTTTATGCCTGCCACAGTTGGGAATTGGTATTATTTAATAAAGCCCATGCTCTTTTAGACTTACCCACATATTCTTTATTCTTGATTTCCACATTCCTAGCTGTACTTCTGGATTCAATTTCCCTCTTGAATTATTGTTTACAAATTCATACAGCAAGGATCTATTAGGTGCAAATGTTTAAGTTGTCTTCATTGCTGTTCTCTTAAAAATTAAGCATTTGGCTGTTTTACATAGATCTTTTACCGTATTTAAAAAATTTTTTGGAGGTCTATTGTTTGATGATTTTTCTTTTGTAAGCAGTCTGCCTTCTAAATCTGTTTGCTTTTAAAATTAGTCCTTTATATTTGTTCTTTCTCTTTGATATCTAAGACCTTACATCTATTTTTTTAATTTAGGAAGTCTAAATATGTGTTAATCTATCTACTGGACACCTTCTGTTCTTCTTGAGTCTTAGAATACTCATCATCTATCACATCTGCAAAATTCCTAAGACATTGTCTTTTTATTATTTCTCCCTAACTTTATACTCTATTCGAGAATATCATATATCTACATATCTTTTCCTTCTATCACTCATGTCTTTTAGTCTCTTTGACAATTTCTTTAAATCATATATCTATGTTGTGTTCGATTAATTTCTTCAGAGACATTTTCCAATTTGCTAATTAGCCCTTCAACTGTGTCCAATATTTTCCATGACACATCCTTTACAATTTACAGTTTGATTGCTATATTTCTCATTTCTCAGTGACATTGTTTCTTTTTCAGATGATCTTATTCCTTTTTCATCATCTTGTTGTTTTATTAAGGTTTTTCTTTTTAAAATCTTTCATAATTGCAAAAAATCTTATTTTAAAATCTTCATCATATTGCTCCAGCAATTGGTCTCTAGTCCCATTTGGTGTGTGTATGCTTGACATTGTTTCTTATTCAGGATGGATTATTTTCTGTTTGTTTCTTCCTTTATGTGTGAGACTTCCTTCCAGGCAGAGTTGTGAGAATGTCCATCTGGAGTTTTGCATTTTTATTTTCTTTTGCTAAATTGGCCAAGGCACTACTAGCCTTGTTTTCTTTCTTTTCTTTTCTTTCTTGCTTTTTTTTTAAGCTTCAAGGTTTCTAAATTATATAAGGCTTCATTTGAAGGCAAATGTCTCCAGAGAAATTTTGAGTAGTTACCCACTAAATGCTTTGAATATGTTAATTATTGTTATATATTTTTAACAAGCCTGTGAGGTAGATATCATTATCATCATCTATATACTTAGATGGGAAAAATGGGTAGTTGAAATATTAGGGAAAATGTCTGAAACTGCACATCTACTGAGTAATCAAGGCTTGAGCTTTCCAATCTGTATTCCAAACCCATAATCTTAGTCACTGTGCTGTGCTTTGCTGCTAGTCAGGCAAGCAGTTCAGCACCTCAGACTTCCCTTTATGTCTATCAATCACCCTTCAGGAAGGCAATTGTATACATTTAAATTTTCTACATATTAATTTAGCCAAAAATCTAAAAAAGGATGATTATTCCCAAGCAACTGTTGAATTTGATATTTGTTTCTCCATTACAGCTATTTCATTCTATATATATATTTTAAGATATTTGTACTGCAAAATGAAAATGGGGGTAGAGACTCTGAAATCACTTGTTAGTGATCACAGACTGTTGTAGGCTGTATTTCATGCCATTCTCAATCACCTCTTGCCCCAGTGTGATACTCCAGTGCTATCATGCATCTTTCACTGCAAATAACAGCTATTTTGTATCTCATTTTAAACATCAATGCTTTTATTCTCATTTCAATTCTTAAGACTGAAATATGATTTTTCATTTCACTATACTGTTTAATTTTTATTTTTCCTCTCTTGTTATCTACTCTTTAATTCTTCCCTTGAATTATTTAGTTATTTTTTAAGTTGCTTAAATGTTCAATATGAAATAAAATTGTTCTTTTTTCAATGACACTGTGTAGACCATAATCATTTGCCTCTGGGCTCCATCCAAGTTTGCTTTCATTTTTTATATAAATTGTTTAAAAGCAACTCAGCTATATTAATGACTATCATATAGCATTCCTTCATTAAGATTTAGTAAGTGTTTGTGGAGTAATGAAGAAATTTCTTTGACATTTTGATACCAAGTATGTAAAAGAGTTTACTGTGAGCAAAGCAAAACATTTGAGGAAATTTTTACAAATTAAACCTTGGAAAATGTGGTGCCCAAGAGAGTGAAAAAACTGGAATTGAGCGCATTTATCAGAGCTAATCAAATGTCCCCAAACAGCCCAGTTATTTATTGCTCTGATTTGGACTACCTGTTTTTCTTTTTGCGGAACCACAATGTATGATTTATAATGCCATTTGACAAGTAAATAGAGACAGAGTAGGTGATCTCAGTTTGGGAAGGTCAGAGAGGGATAACATGAGGAGAAATTCCAGGTGTAGGTGACGGGGGATGGAGGCAGCAAACCACATTGCCGTATGTGTACCTATGCAACAGTCCTGCATGATCTGCACATGTACCCCAGAACCTAAGGTACAGTAGAAAAAAAAAGAAAGAAAATATAAAGCGTATCTTTTCTGATATTGTATTAGAGATTATTTTATTTTTTCTTTATAAAAAAGAAATTCATTTATGACTTTATGAAGATTGTTTATGAAATTACTATTTCTTTTTGAAAATTTATTTAAAATGGAGTCTAGAAATTTAAAGATTTTTCTTCTTAATCTAAAAGAGTTATAATTTTACTAATGATAAATTCGATCACAGTATTTAATTTATTCCAATGAAAGTCCAGAAAACCTACTTTCTGCAAAGACTTTTTCATTTTAAATCAGCTCTTCATGATTTTTTGAATGAAATAAGATGACCACTAACATTAACTTCTATTATAGTTGTAAATATAGTGGCAAGTTATATCATGATCTATTAAAGTATTTTCTAAAGCTTAGCAACGAAGTGATACACTTACTAGGTATTATTTATATTGTTAAACTCTAACGGTTCTTCAACATTTGAATAACTAAATAATGATATGGTTTGCCATATGTTTCCATTTAATGAAGCCTTGTATTGATACTTAAATGCTTCATTAAGTCACAAGCTGCCAAAATAAGTAGTTTTCCTCTTGTCATAAATGTGACATGGTTCAACTAAAGTCTTGTCATTTTAAAAATTAAGAATGCCTTTATTCTGCATACGTTATAAGCAACATTTCTCTCAGTATTTCAGGTTTATATACAAAATATTTTTAGGAAGCTGACATTGTAGTTTGGGAATTTTTGTGCACAATTTTCTTGTCAGTAGAAGGTTGCATGAGTTGTTATAACTATCATTTCATCATAAACTAAACAAAGTTTATATGCCATTTTCAAAAGCTTCTTGAAGTGACACCTGTTTCATTAATAACAACAATAATAATAAGCTTAAAAAGTCTTCGTCTGAGCTGTAAACACCAAATAAAAACTATAATTTTACTAAAATCATATTTTTGATGCATCAAGTGGCTTTGAAAATGACAAGTTCAAAAAATGACAAGTTTAGCTATTCTGAAAGAACACGTACGGCATGGAACAATTAATATCAGAATTTGCCTTTTTACCATGTCTGTGAAATACCAAAGACTGACTTTATGACACAATCATTTTTATACATGTACATAAGGTCTAATTGATGTTTATTTCGAGCAAAAAGGAAGCTTTGAGATCTCGATATATTGTTTTATAGACTAGATTGGATAGAAGAAAGTTCAAGCATGAATAAGTGATTTTTTCCAGGTTGGTTCATCAAACATGGTTATTTAAAAGATCATATATAGTAGCTGGCAAATAGCGTATTTTGCAAAGCCAGCTTTTCAGAAGAAATGAGGTATTGTCATGTTTCACTATTGATTTTTGATACGTGTTTGAGTAGATATTAAATGTTACTTGAAACTTAAAATAATATAGAATCAGTAAAATGTATCTAGGACTCTAAAACTTAATCATTTTCTTTTCAATTGTAATTCATGTAGTTTATTTTAATTCAGATTCTCAAATAAAAAT
>NW_016107419.1:3443450-3452047 GCF_001604975.1 Cebus imitator
AAAAAAAAAATTAAACTATATATTTGTATTTAACCTGTAAAATTACGTTTTTCTTCTTTCTCTTCTTTATGTATCCATTACTAAAAATTACCCCTTACCCGCTATTAATATGATAAGAAAACTCAGTAATTGCTTGCAGAAGAAAAGACATAGAAGTATATATGAAATAAAATCTCAAATGCCCATGAGATAGCCAGTAACCTAAAATTGGTATAAAATAAGAGAATTTAGTAGACTCTGTGGCTAAATACTTTAACTAAATGTATTCAAGTCAAAACAGCAGACAAAATAATATAGGAACCACGATATTTGAGTCAAACAAAACATATTTAGTAGTTTCAATTTGGACCCAAATACCACCATTTTTTATCCCTGACATGGAGATTCCCAACTAATAAACATTGGTAATACATAATTTACATTATAATATTATATCCAATGTTCTCTACAACATGCTGTTCGTTTATGTTATGTTAAATCATTGTCATTTTTCTAATTTTCATTTTCTTTTTTTTTTCCTGTCTCTCCATACCACAGTGCCTAACAGTAGCAATAAACTTTAAAAATAAATAGCAAACCATTGGGGTGAAAATAAAAGCAACACTATTTTCATTAGACATCAACATGTTTCTCAGTAAGAGTCATAATAGCATTCTTGTTGTTATCTATAGTATTATCTAACTCATTGATATACACATATATCATTATTAAAGAAGGCCCAGCTTGAGCCCAACATGCCATAGGAGATGCTTGTTTCTAATTATGAACCTACTAACTTCATCATTCTTTTATGCAAAATTATTATTCCATTATCAAGGTTACTATGGTAGAAACTGCCCAACACCTTGCCAAAATGCAAGTTTGATCAATTAACCTAGTAACCTTATCAGGAAAGGAAAGGATAATTTTTTGTTATAATATGCTATATTATTTCAATTATAACATAATTTGTTTGATATATATATGTATACTCCCACCAAGGGATACACCACTTGCTATAAAGTGTTATTCCTCAGGAAGCTCACAGTTCAATGTTGGAGGCCAAGTGATAAACTGTAAGAATCCACAAAACAGTGAGTCATATTAATAGCATGAACATGAAACTATGGGAATAGAGAGTTCATACACACAACTTTCATAAAAAGAGTCCAGAATGGTATCTCAAATGTTTAACAAAAGTATGGTATAATGCATTCAGTTTTTTGGTTACTTTTGCAAAAATTTGACAGATAAAGTTTGTTTAAAAAGTCAGTTAAGACAGTGGGTCCCGAAACTGGTGGTTCATGAGAATCACCTGGGTACTGTTTAAAACTACAGCCCCCAATCTTGTTGGCTCCAGTTTGGTAGGTAGGAGGTGATTTCTAAAATATGTAGTATTTGGGACTTTGTTCAGGTGATTACTTTCAGGCACTGGTTATTCAAACTGTGCTCAACAGTTTAGCAGCAAGTGTCTCACCTGGAAACTTGTTAGAAATGCAATATCTGAGGTCTTATCAAAGACTTATTTAATTTGAATCTGCATGTTCACAGAGTTGCCAGTTGGTTTGTGTCATGTTACAATGTCAGATGCTCTGGATTAAGGTGCTGGGAGCCTGACAGACCCTTACTGGGATTGTGACTAAGACTTGCTCTTGTTAGGTTCCAGAGGTGACAAGAGACTGAATAAAAAGGGCTTAAGTCTTGAGATTGACATTGGCTCCGGAATGCCAAAGTACTACTACTTCACCATGAGAAATGGCATCTGTCACAAAGTCCAGAGTATTCAGATCAACATAAGTAGCATCTTCTCTTCTGATAGGGCCAACTATCTGGAAAGCGAAATTGCAATTGGAAGATATTTAGAGGACGTCCCCCAAAGTCATTAGTGAGGATAGCTAGAGGAATATTGCTAATGTAAACACTGAATGGAAATAACACTTTGAACAAGACTCTCCTCTGGAGAGTGTAAATTGTGTAATGGCAAAGTTCTTTATCTGATCCCTTTTGTGTGTGTACTCCACTGTTTATCTTCTATAGAGAGCTTCATTTCTTTCTCTTTAGCTGTAAAATTTAATACTTTCTCGTGAACCACAGCCTTACTATTGTTAGTTTCTCCATTAAATACACTTGCAATGTACTAATTAATTGCTTTTTAAATTGCAAGGTATTGGAGATAGCCCTTGGATTGCAAAGACTAGAACTACCCCAGATCACCTAATTGAAAGAAATAATTATTTTTCATTACATTCTCTTAAATCAGTGCTTTTAGGGCTTGTTGTATTTCACCTAGGTGTTGGTTTTATAGTTTAAATTACATCTTTATCATTTCAACATTTTGGGGGAATTCTTCAGTGTAATTCTCAAGTATTAACAATTATTATCTTTTCTAAGATCATTAAATGCTTACAAAATATTTATTTAATAATGCTTTAAAATGGATGAAGACAGAGAATCTCAGTAATTGGGCAAAATGAAAAGAGTACCATTAAGTTGCTTCAGATTTATTTTTATTAATCTCTCCTTTGTGATGTTTAGTTTAGCAATGAGGAATTTTAAAGGAAATCAGAGACAGATAATTATTCTCTATTTTCTTGTTTCTAAAGTTTAAAAAATACGTTCTCAGCAACGCAAATATTAATTAGATGCTAATTAATAATATTACCCATGAAACATTTACAAAACAAATATGCAAATCCTTATAAACCAACTTGCACTCTAGTGATAATTAGGCTATCATTATATTCAGGAGCAATTCTGATGAATGCATAAGATTTTAAGAGTATGACCTATGATAATATGGTGAAAACTTAAAACATTTTTTCATATTTTTTCTCTGTAGCTTATAAGAAGAACACATTTGTAAGACTCATATTTCAATTAATTTTCTACTTTAGTATTTCGTAATCTTTGAAACTGTAGCCACCAATCTGATCTAGTTTAATGGTTCTTTTTTTGAGGTTTTTGTTTTTAAATAGATTTTATTGCACTTTAGGTTCTAGGGTACATGTGTGGAACATGCAGGATTGTTGCATAGGTACATACATGGCAATGTAGTTTGCTGCCTCCATCCCCATCACCTGTATCTGGCATGTCTCCCAATGTTATCCCTCCCCAACTCCCTACCCCCTGCTGTCCCTCCCCTAGTCCCCCCAAACAGACCCCACTGTGTGATACTCCCCTCCCTGTGTCCATGTGTTCTCATTGTTCTACACACACCTATGAGTGAGAACATGTGGTATTTGGGTATTTGATTTTCTGTTCTTGTGTCAGTTTGCTGAGAATGATGGTTTCCAGATTCATCCATGTCCCTACAAAGGACATGAACTCATCGTTTTTTTATGTCTGCATAGTATTCCATGATGTATATGTGCGATGTTTTCCCTGTCCACTCTATCATCGATGGGCATTTGGGTTGGTTCCAGGTCTTTGCTATTGTTAACAGTGCTGCAATGAACATACGTGTGCATGTATCTTTATAATGGAATGATTTATAATCCTTTGGATATATACCAAGTAATGGGATTGCTGGGTCAAATGGAATTTCGATTTCTAGGTCCTTGAGTAATCACCATGCTATCTTCCACAATGGTTGAACCAATTTTCGCTCCCACCAACAGTGTAAAAGCATTCCTATTTCTCCACATCCTCTCCAGCATCTGTTGTTTCCAGATTTTTTAATGATCGCCATTCTAATTGGCATGAGGTGGTATCTCAACGTGGTTTTGATTTGCATTTCTCTAATGACCAATGACAATGAGCATTTTTTTCATATGTTTGTTGGCCTCATATATGTCTTCTTTTGAAAAGTGTCTGGTCATGTCCTTTGCCCACTTTTGAATGGGCTTATATTTTTCTTGTAAATTTGTTTTAGTTCTTTGTAGATTCTGGATATTAGCCCTTTGTCAGATGAGTAGATTGTAAAAAACTTTTCCCATTCTGTTGGTTGTTGGTTCACTCTAATGATTGTTTCTTTTGCTGTGCAGAAGCTATGAAGTTTAATTAGGTCCTGTTTGTCTATTATTACTTTTGTTGCCATTGCTTTTGGTGTTTTTGTCATCAAGTCCTTGCCTATGCCTATGTCCTGAATGGCTTTGCTTAGGTTTTCTTCTAGGGTTTTTATGGTGTTAGATCTTACATTTAAGTCTTTAATCCATCTGGAGGTAATTTAATGGTTCTTAACAGTTTTAGTTCATGAACTCCTTTGAGAATATAATGAAAGTTGTAAATCACTCAACAATAAGGAATGTATTGTTTGTGGAAACAGAATTTTCCACACAATATAGATTGTTCAAAGCTTCTTTAAAGTCATACATGAATTTCATATGTACAACTGTAACATATGTAGAAATTAGGAGATGAGGCATCTAATCTCATATGAATATTAATGAGTATATGATAAATAGTCTACTTTATTTTTGAATATAATTCTTGATCCATAAAATTGCATAGTAAATTTTTAAGGTACTCTTCAGCTCTGAGAAAATTGATACTAAATTTAACTCTTAAATGTAGTGATTACCTTCTTAAAAAAATAAATGCACCAACTTAGATTTTAGATGAATATTGTCTTTCAAAGTGCTTGCCCTGGGAGACCATCTGATTACTCTGGAGATATGGCAACATCACTCAACAGAGGAAATATGTCTCAAAATATTATAAGAATTGTCTTATGTAGTTACCAGCTACAGAAGCTTTTTACAATTTAGTATAGTAAAAACACTTTGCAGAAAAATTGTTGAGCAACTGTTGGGATTCTTTGAATCCCACTGAAAATTGGGAAGCACCAGAAAATTGATGCTGGGAAATACTACAATATATTTTTCAATAGCAAAGGTGGTGTTACAGAATAGGGAACATGAATTTGATATTCATAATTGTATTGTTAAACTGATAATTTCAAAACACCAATGTATTAGGAGTCAGAGAAGATTAGGTTAGAACTAATTATATCAAACAAATCTCTTTTCCTTTCCTGATAAGGTTACTAGGTTAATTGATCAAACTTGCATTTCAGCAAGCTGTTGGACAGTTTTTACCGTACCAATCTTGATGAAAGATTGAATAAATTTGCACAAAAGTATGATGAAGTTAGTAGATTCATAATTAAAAACAAGCATCTCCTATGGCATGTTGGGCTCAAGTTGGGCCTTCTTTAGTAATCATATATGTATATATCAATGAGTTAGATGGTACTATAGATAACATGTTGATAGAAGAGCAAATCCAATAAATAATAGAATTATTACCTTTAAACATTTTAGTAGAAGGGAAAATAGCTGATTTTTAACATAGTACATGTATTTTTAAAAATGAACATAACACTTTCTACTTAAATCCAGACAACAAATGACAGACATATAAATTTCAAGCATCCATTAAACATTTAATGGGCAGTAACTATTTACCCACATTACAAAATATCTTGGTACTTCCACCATGAGATAAAACACTTGCTATAAAGTGTTATACTTCAGGAAGCTCACAGTTTAATGTTAGAGGCTAAGTGATAAACAGTAAGAATACACAAAATAGTGAGTCATATTAATAGCATGCACATGATAGTATGCGAATTGAGAGCACAAAGAGTTTAACTCTGACTTACTGGATGAGTCAGAGTGCTTCACAAAGGTTATGGTATTTGAGCTCTGTTCAGTAGAAGTTTGCCAAATGGATAAGGATTAAAGAAAGGATAGGGAAGTCTGGCAGGGAGGACATTGCAGGCAGAGTAGATGCCACCTACAAAGACATGGAAATATGGGGCATTTAGCAGAACTTCAAGAAGTTCCAAGTAAATTCAAGAAGAATAGAGAAAGTGTTAAGTTAAAAAGTGTAGATTTAAAAGTATTGACTTTTTAAGTGGGGAAAGAAGTAGAAGGGAATTAAATTTTAGTTAATTTCTATTCTATAAGGCATTCGATTAGATAACTTTCACTCATTGAACTCAATCCATTAAAACATTGTTAATGGGGAAACCATTATTAATGGTGAATTCTTCCTGTTTTGAAAGGAGGAAAATTGAAGCACAAAGGTTAAATAACTTGCTAAGGTTTTGTTTGTTGGATTCAAAAATCACCATATAGAATATAGTGGGAAGTGGGCCCTGTGTGAAAAGAGGAGAGAAAAAACAAACAATGAGTTTGGTTTTGGACATGCTGTTAAAATATCCAATGTTTCCTGCCACCTTTGAGATGTCTTACAGGTATGTGTTTAACACACACGATTGTGCTGGCTATTGTTTTGGGTTTGTCAAACCTCTTTTCCCTCTTCTGGTAATAGAGCTTACTTCTCTGCTCATTGGGTCAGCCCACAATGAATTGAAATAACTTAAGAGCTCATTCCCACACCCAAACATTGGTTCAAAAATGGACATTGATCCAAGCAAACCCAATTAGTCTTTTCCTACTAATTTTTCTGCTAGAGTCAATAGGGAAAAGTGCCTTTTTCCTTCCTTATCATTGAAGCAATAATATCACCATCATAAATCTGCTATGTCCACATCTGCACCACTTGGAAAAACTCAAAAAGTGGAGGTTTCTAGTATAGAGACCCCACTATAGATTCCAGAAGTCCTCAAACTTGACCTGGTTTTGACTGCTATTTCTTTGAGCTTTTAATGTACTTCAGTTTCTTTCCAACAAATCAATAAATTCTCTGAGTGTTTAAATTAATTTATGCTCTGCTTCTGTTGCTTGCTTGAAAAGCGTCCTAACTAAATATTAAACTCTAGAGTTCCTTCCATTCTTCAAATGGAGTTGGCTAAATGATTTCCAACGACACATTGGCTCCTTGCCTTCAGCTGCCTTTGCTCTGGGTGGTTTTGTCATTTCTCAAATCCAAACCCAGTGTCATAGGAATTAGTTTGACACTAATCAGTTGTCCTAGGAAAGAGGAGATCTTTATTTAAAAACAAAACAAAATGAAACAAAACACTGGCAACATAACTGGAATAACTGTAGAGTCTCTCAGTTGACTATAATAAAAGTAGTTGCATGCATTCTGTATTCTCATAAATTGGCTATCTTGTTGGCTTACATTCTACTTAAAATTGAAAAATAATGAAACAAATAGTACAATACATTAATTGCACTTTATATTTTATTCTCTTTCATCATTCTTCTCTGTGTGTATGTACATTTATAAGTATTTGAACTTCAAGCATATTTCTAGAAATTATTTGACTAAAATTAACTAGCCCTATTTAAATCTTTTCAATTTCTTACAAAACCATTTATCTCTAGATGGAAGCCACTCTTCTGATTTCTTCTATTTAGTTACTGAAAAGTTTTTATTATATTATGTATATTGAACTTTTGAACAGAATTTAATTGTGCTATAACTTTAACATTGTCAATTTTATCACAGATACTTTGAGTTTTAAAATGCCCTGTTAGTCTTCACACTTCTAATCTTTTTCTTAATATGCTTTAACTTCATTATAAAACTCTTCTACCATCGTGCATGACTGCTCCCTAATGCATGACCACTCTGTCTTTGACACTGTTTATATTCATCCAATTCTAATTATTCTTGTTAACACTTTTTTTTCTTTGCCCTCCACAGATGCTGCCATAATGTGGGGAGAGTGCATTTTGCTTACTGGACATCTTAGACATTCAGATTGCCATACAGGTTATATCTATGTATCTATTTCTTTATTTGAATTATATATGGATTTCATTTGAAATATTCTGGATGTTATCTAAAAATACTCTTTTTCTCACTATAAGCATTAAGCCACTCCATTAACACACCAAAAAATTGTTGGATAGGATTTGGGTAAAAGGGATCCAGAGTTAGAATCAGCAAATGGGAAAGAGGAAGAACACGGCACAAGGAAAGAGGAAGAACAGTGCATTCATAGCTACTTTTGTAGCATAGACTTGTGCCATTTGAAATAAAAAAATAATTCAGAGGCCCCTTACAACCTGCCCAATGAAGTGCAAACTTTTAAGCGAAATATTGAGTCATCAATATGATCTTCCCTTCCATCTTGAACTCCACTAAACCTAGTTCCAGTCAGATTTTTTTGTTTGTTTGTTTGTATTAGTCCCTTCTCATGCTGTTAATAAAGACATACCCAAGACTGGGCAATTTATAAAGGAAAAAGATTTAATTGACTCACAATTCCACATGATCAGAGAGGTCACACAATCATGGCGAAGGCAAAGGAGGAGCAAAGTCACATCTTTCATGACAGCAGGCAAAGGGATTGTGTGCAGGGGAACTCCTTTTAAAAAACCATCACATCTCCTGAGACTTATTCACTATCATAAAAACGGCATGGGAAAGACCCACCCCTGTGATTCAAGTACCTCCCACTGGGTTTCTCCCATGATGTGGGAACTATGGGAGCTACAAGTCAAGATAAGGTTTGGGTGGGGACAAAGCCAAACCATATGACTACTAAAACATATGCTGCACGTTCTTGATTCCTTATCTGTCTAGTTCTGTTCCATTTTCCATAAAATGTCATCATGCTAAACTGTCAGAGTTTTACTTCAGATAAACATACAAATTTATCTTACAGTATTGTGATGCTTTCCCTATGTCCCACATGATTTTTTTTTTTTTTTTTTTTTTTTTTTTTTTTTTTTTTTTTTTTTTTTTTTTTTTTTTTT
>NW_016107419.1:3452167-3485879 GCF_001604975.1 Cebus imitator
GAGACGGGGTTTCACCATGTTGACCAGGATGGTCTCGATCTCTTGACCTCGTGATCCACCCACCTCGGCCTCCCAAAGTGCTGGGATTACAGGCGTGAGCCACCGCGCCCGGCCACACATGATTTTTTTTTTGCAAATTAGAGGTTAAAATGGAGAGTAAGCAACAGGAGTTAAATTTAAATGCTATTAACATTTCTTGACTTTCTTGTTGAATTAGTCACATTCTGCTTATAGTAAAAATTGATAAATAAGCTTTTCTCATATCATAAGATATATTATTTTCCTTTCTTTTTTTCCAATGATATTTAAAATTATTTATAAAAATAAATGCATTTCATTTCATCTTAGACTCATTTATTATTTTTTTCTCTAAACAAGTGAGAATACTTTAGGGATGATAGTGATAAAGGTACATACTTGATCCTTCCTTTTCCATTGAAATTATCCACAGAATATTTTTTCTTTTTTTTTGAGACAGTCTCACTCTGCCACCCAGTCTGGAGTGCAGTGATTCAATCTCAGCTCACTGCAATTTCTGTCTCTTGGGTGATTCTCCTGCTTCAGCCTTCCAAGTAGCTGAGATTATAGGCAGATGCTACCACACCCAGCTAATTTTTGTATTTTTAGTAGAGACGGTGTTTTGCCAGGCTGGCCAAGCTGGTCTTGAACTTCTGACCTCAGATGATCCGCCTGCCTCAGCCTCCCAAAGTGCTGGGATTACAGGTATGAGCCACTGTACCTGGCCCCACAGAATATTAAAGTAGAAGAAAATATATTACAGAGTTGGAATAGCAAAGAGTGCCATCTGTAACATAGACAATTTAAAAAATTATTTCAGCTAATTTTTATATTTTTAGTAGAGATGGGGTTTCACCATGCTGGCGTGGTGGTGTATGCCTGTAGTCCCAGCTACTTGGGAGGCTGAGGCAGGAGAATCGCTTGCACCTGGGAGGTGGAGGTTGCAGTAAGTTGAGATCACAACACTGCACTTCAGCCTGGTGACAGAGTGAGACTCTGTCTCAAAACAAACAAACAAACAAACAAACAAAAACACTAATCTAACACACATAGGTCTAGAGACAATGTGATTACTGAAACCCTTTCATATCTTTACTTTCTAAAAGTTATTTAACTCATTAGGCAAAGAGTGAGAGCTGCCTTGGGAAAAATAAAATAAAATCCATTGATTAGGAGAAGCAATAATTAGGGACAATGGTAACATGCCAATTTGGCCTGGATTCTTCTCTGTCTCTGCAAATAGGCTCTTGTGAAACCAGCAATCAAGCCTACTTAAGTTCACATAGGAGCTATCTGCATCAGAAAGACGGCAAAGGGCTACACACCTGCACAACTCCAGCATGTTGTAATGCATAAAGGTAGAGTTAAAAGTGAGAGGGGGCAAAGAGACAGAAAAGAGAATACATTGCATAAGTGTCATTTGTTTGTTGTTGTTATGTATCAGCAGCACATCAAAAGTTTTGTTCAATATCCACACATTGGTTACCTGAAGGAGAAAGCACAGAGTATGTTGATTATCAAAATCAAGGAGGGTCCTGTGAAAATCCATTTGGTCTAAGAAGGGCCTTGCATTTGGTTTAATGCTCTGTCGTTGCCATCTTGAAGATATTAATTTTTTGAAATCTTTGAACTTATAATTTGTAGATGAAGTTCAGTGAGACAACAAAAAAGTTGAGGGAACAGTAGCAAAATGTGCCATGTGTATGTTCATTGCCATTCCTCGCTGCACAGTCACATATAGCATTTCCAATGTCCCCTGAACTATACACAGAATTCCAGTGGTCCCATATCACATGAGAGTTCAGCAAGACTCAAAGTTAGTACAAAGCATTTTGCATCTATGAATGAGTGAGGGCACTGGCAGCTCTGAAAAGCTAAACTTTTCATTAGAAATGGAATTTGGGTCAAAGGAAAGAAGGCAGTGACTTTAAGAAAAATAAACAATCTAAGAGCCCTATCATTTTCTTTCTTACTCATGTAACTTGTCTGTATTAACCAACCACTTTTATTCAAAATGTTGGCACTGAAAGGGAAAGACAGGATAATCCATATCTCCCTTCCTTTCAGCCCACCCTTAAGATGAGTAAGCCAAAGATAGAGAATGTCAGTGGAATGCAAGCACATTCAAGCTGTAAAATAAAAACAATTGACTTGGTTTCAACTATAATGGTAAGAACAAAACACACATGCAAGTACTTGCTATGAACTGTGCAGTTTCAGTAATGTTGCACTAGTTAAGTGTGATTATATTTGTATTTAAAGCTGGCATTGCATAGTATGAAGATGAATGGTAAACACTACCAATTTATTTTTTTTAATTTTTATTTGCTTAGAGTGATATTAAATAGCAAATCTAAAACAAAAAGGCTTTTCATTTTCATTTTGCACTAAGCCCTACAAATTACATGTCTAGCCTTAAATGGGGGACCATGTAATACAATTTGGGACAGCAGGATTGGTGATAATATTTGCTACAAGCCACATGGAAAAAATGTTTCTTTGCCTTCTGATAGCTTCTAGAAGAGAGTCAACTTTTCTCTTCTTGAACATGTAATATAAGAATATTGATGGTATTGAGACCATATTAATGGAAAACCTTTGAAGGAAGGTGACAGTATGAAGCAAATTGAGGGGCAGGAAATAAACCAGGCCCTTGATAACATTATTGAATCTTTGAATAAGACCAATAAATAGCCATTGAATGGAAGAGTAAATAAGTCAATGAAACTTTATATGAAACTGAGTAGGGCTGTCTGTCATTTATCTCATATATTTTCATTTATACAAGACTTGGATGAAAACAGATATATCAGAGATAATTTTAAATGGAACTAAAAAATTTTGAAAATATTTTGAATAGCTGAAATTATACAACATAATTGGCAAGTGCCTTAAAAATGTTAAAAAAAAATTACAAGCCAGACAATACAAATCAATAATGTGAACAAACTCAACGTGCTATCTGCAGATGCAAAGAAAAAGATTGATACAAGTTTAAAACAATAAGAGAGATGAAAGCTGATACAGAGGAAAAAGAATAGAAATCCAGTATATGTATGATATTTTTAAGATATGAAGGATCTGTTTTATTATATTTCTCCATTTGAACCATAACTCCTGTTTCTCTACATATCTCTTGCCATCTCTACACTGTATCTACATGCTGCCCCAGATTTTTGTAGTTTGATTTATTTCAAAATAGGGACATAATCATTTTCTTTATTTCCCAAGCTTGTGCCAAACAAGACTATTTGCTAGAATGTCATGATTAATAAAATTTACTAAGGATGTGGGAGTATCATACAGGAGCAACAGCACAAAAAGGAAAATCTGCAATGTGCATAGATATCACTTCTGAAATTTCATTCCCCAATTCCAACATAAGACTGGTGTCCCAGGCTTGCCCCTGTGTTGCTGGGAATCTTCCCGTTGCAGATATTGACTTAAAATCTGTTCTCACTTTTCAAGTTTCAAGTCTCAGCCGCTGTCTCACTTCTCATTTCAATCCAGGAAATCAAAATATGAATTAGCAATGTTTTAAATACCTGACACAACCTATTCTTTAGAATTTGTTTATTATTCATTAATTCCTCCAATCATAAAGCCGTTTATAATTTATTGTTCAATCTTGTCACTCAGAAGTAGTATTTTATCTCCCCTTATCCTCTTGTGACCTAGCTACTGTCTCAATTAATTATTATTCTCAAGCAGTAAAAATAAAATATCCTTACCAACTAGGTATAGATTTATATTTAGAGCTTTAAAAATCACACACACACACACACACACACACACACACACACACGCACACACACACACGTGCACACACACACAAACACAACTTGCAGTTTTCTAATGAGGTTTCCTTTACTGAGCCCAGTGCTACCAGTGGAAGTCTTTGTCAGGGCTCATGTTTAAAACACATCTGCTTTTATAGTCTTCAAAGATTATATGTAACTTTAAAAAAATCCCCAAACCTAGTTGGAATCCAAGTCTGCTTTGATAATGTGATTCAGAGGTGATATTTTCTCAATTCCCTAATAAACTATAAAAATAAAGGCTATTGTTTTACCTAATATAATGAATCCCAGAAAATGTAAGTTATCACAATTATTTTAGTCATTAAAATAATACTGGGATGAAAATATTTTATTATTTGCATTGATTATTATGGAATACAGTTTTAAGCTTGTGTGTAGTTACAGAACTGCTAGAAAAAAAGGATGCATGTTTTTTACTAGAGAAAATAAAAGAAGCATGATCCTTATTAGCAAAATACAGAAGCGATGAAGAAGCCATTATAAACAGAAAACCCAAGTTTTCTTTAGTACCCAAGATAAGGTACTAAAATCAAACATATCAGCTGTAACTATGAAAAGACAAAGACTTTCACTGGGGGTAAAAATTTAAATTCGACTCTGGACCATCTATGTTTATTGTACTATTATTTGTTAAGAGCCATAAACAAAAAATGAAGGAATAGATTGTATCAATTTGGGAATGATAATCTAAATCAACTGCATCTATGTTATAAAATATGAAGCAGTTCAAAATAATTTGGTGTGTCATATATCCTGTGCCTTCACACACAGAATGCTCTTCAAGACATATTAAGTTAAAAAGTCAAATTACAAAATAATGTGCAAAGTATAATCCCATTTATCAAAAACAAAACTGTATATTTCACACATACGAAGATATACATGGTGAACATACAGGCAGAGTTCTGAGATGATACATTTCATTCAGATAAGAGTGTTTATCTCTAAGGAGAAGAGTAGAACAACATAGGATTCATTGGAGCTTTCATTGAATGTGTATTAATCTTATGTTTTACAGTAAGAATTCACATATCATATTTAATAAATATGTAATGAACAAAATTACATTATTTCAAATGTTACATAATTTTAAAGTAGGAGCAACAATGCCTATTATTGCTTAAATTGGAAGGCTCTTTATTTTAAAATGCTGTTTATTTTCCAAATTAAATTATAAGGTCCCAATCAGCATAGTAACACTTTTTTTGTGTTACATTAAATTGTTTCTACATTTCACAGTTAAAAATGCCTGTAAATTACTCTCATTGACTCCTGACTCTGCAAAGACAACTTGGTATGGGTTTTTCTAACATGAACTCTGAAGCTTAATATTGCCCAAGTAGGAAATCTTTCTTTGATGTTCAACAATAAGTTCCTGTGTGATTAAATGGAGGAGGTGATTTTTTTTTTTTTTTCAAACTTACCTATTGTTAGAGACGGAGCTTTCCTCAGGTATGCTGGGGAGCATCTTTACCTCTATGGTACAAGTTCTGTGCCTTTCACCAGTAGGTGGCTTATTTTGTTTTTAATTCCATCTTTTATTGTTTTGAACAATTCAGGATGTGTATGTTGTCTTTCCACATCATTTTAAAAAAATCTTCTGTTATTACTTAGAGGTGAAAGAATACATTTTATCCTCCTGAGTGTTTTTTTAATATAATGCAATAAAGTATGGTTCTCCCACTCAGTACTTCTAAGAAATATAGGCAATATATTTGAATAGAAACAGACTTGGGAATTAAGCAGTTGATCTTACCTTTTTACTAAGTGAGAGGTAGAATGGCCATCTGACTGATGAACAGGAAAGAATTAGCCATCCCATGAGCCACCATATCTGGGGAATGTACCTCTCCATTAAGTGAAGATATGGACAAGGATGTGAAGCAACCATGTCTCTCATACATTGCTGGCAGGAATGTAAGAAAGTACAGCTACTCTGGAAAAGGTTGGCAGATTCTTAGAAAGTTAAACAAATTCTTCCTATAAGACTCAGTGATCACATTCTTGGGTATTTATCTTAAAGAAGTTAAAACTCATGACAACACAAAAATCTGTTTATAAATGTTAATAGAAACATTATTTGTAATAGGCAGAAAATGAAAAGAGCCCAAATATCCCTCAATGGGTGAATGAATAACCAAATGGTGGTATCTCTATACAAGGAAATACCATTCTGTAATAAAAGAAAAACAAATTATTATGAACACAAAGACTTTGGTGGACCTCAAGGGCATTATACTGAGTAAGAAAAAAATCTTTCAATCCTCTCTACAATAATTATAAATGTGATTTCTTGGTTTCAAAAAAGTATTTTTTTTCTTCTTAAAAGAAACAAGACAAGTTTCTTTTCTAGAAAATATTAAAGAGGGCTTCAAAATCTTAAATTGCTTAGGAGAAATTGTCCTAGAAGTGCAAAGAAAGCACTAAAGAATCTAAAACTGTAATTGGACATAAACAAAGCAGTATATGATTATAAATAAATTGGTAATTTCTCCATTTCATCAACCCTGTTTTCTACAAACAAAGAAAGTGATCATTTCCCAGTGTAGTGATTCCTCAAGGATCTAGAACCAGAAATACCATTTGATCCAGCAGTCTCATTACTGGGTATGTACCCAAAGGAATATAAACCATTCTTCTATAAAGACACATGCACATGTATGTTTATTGCAGCACTATTTACAATAGTAAAGACATGGGACCAACCCAAATGCCCATCAATGATAGACTGTAAAGAAAATTTCTTACATATAAGCCAAGGAATACTATGCAGTCATAAAAAAGAATGAGTTCATGTCCTTCACAGGGACATGGATGAAGCTAGAAACCATCATTCCCAGCAAACTGACGCAGGAACAGAAAACCAAACACCACGTTCTCACTCATAAGTGGGAGTTGAACAATGCAAACACATTGACACAGGGAGGGGAACATCACACACAGGGGCCTGTTGGGAGGTAGGGAGAAAGGGGAGGGAGAACATTAGAACAAATACCTAATTCTTGCGAGGCTTAAAACATAGATGATGGGTTGATAGGGGAACAAACCGCCGTGACACATGTATACTTAGGTAAAAAATCTGCACATTCAAGCCCATGTAACCCAGAACTTAAAGTCAAAGAATAAATAAATAGTCATTTACAGTGTTTTCACTAAACAGTGGATTACAAAGATAACTACATCGACTGACTCCACTCCAGCTATTAAAATTCAGGAGGTATGGTGTTGAGACTGGGAATCTATTTTTTTTTCTCTTTTTATCTAATGATACTCCAACTATCCATCACTCTATTGCAATCAGTACAAATACAATCAATACAAAAGATCAATCAATACTGATTTGATCATTTCACTACCTGGATATTTTTTCTCTCTTGCCTTTATTTACCTTGTGTGACATTATTTCTCATCGCTTGGAAAGTGATATTTCAGCCCCAAATCTCCTTAAGCAACTTCAGCATAGTCTCAGGATACAAAATCAAGGTGCAAAAATCGCAAACATTCCTATACACCAATAACAGACAGAGAACCAAATCATGAGTGAACTCCCTTTCACAATTGCTACAAAAAGAATAAAATACCTAGGAAAGCAACCTACAGGGGATGTGAAGGACCTCTTCAAGTAGAAGTACAAACCACTGCTCAAGGAAATAAGAGAGGACACAAACAAATGGAAAAACATTCCATGCTCATGGATAGGAATCAATATTGTGAAAATGGCCATACTGTCCAAAATAATTTATAGATTAATGTTATCCCTACCAAGATACCATTGACTTTCTTCACAGAATTAGAAAAAACTATTTAAATTTCATATGCAACCAAAAAAGAGCCCACATAGCCATGATAGCCTTAAGCAAAAAGAATAATGCTGGAGGCAACACATTACCTGACTTCAAACTATGCTACAAGGTTACAACAACCAAAACAGCATGATACTGGGTACCAAAACAGATACACAGACCAATGGAATAGAACAGAGGCCTCAGAAATAACACCAAACTATTATTGGTGTATAGGAACGCTGTACACCAAATAACCCCATCAAAAAGTGGGGTAAGTATATGAACAGACATTTCTCAAAAGAAGACATTTTGAAAAAAGTCTCATCATTACTGGTCATTAGAGAAATGCAAATCAAAACCACAATGAGATATCATCACTTCAGTTAGACTGGCGATCATTAAAAAGTCAGGAAACAACAGATGCTGGAGAGCATGAGGAGAAATAGGAATGCTTTTACACTGTTGGTGGTAGTGTAAATTAGTTCTACCATTGTGCAAGACAGTGTGGTGATTCCTCAAGGATCTAGAACTAGAAATACCATTTGGCCCAGCAATCCCATTACTGGGTATATACCCAAAGGATTGTAAATCACTCTACTATAAGGACACATGCACACACATGTTTATTGCAGCACTATTCACAATATAAAGACTTGGAACCAACTCCAATGCCTATCAATGATAGACTGGATAAAGAAAATGTGACACATCTACACTATTCAACAGAATGCAGCTATAAAGAAGGATGAGTTCGTGTCCTTTGCAAGAACATCGATGAAGCTGGAAACTATCATTCTCAGCAAACTAACACAGGAACAGAAAACCAAATACCACGTTCTCACTCATAAGTGGGGGTTGAACAACGAGAACACATGGACACAGGGAGGGGAACATCACACACTGGGGTCTGTTGAGGGATGCAAGGCTAGTTGAGGGATAGCATTAGGAGAAATATCTAATGTAGCTGATGTGTTGATGTGTGCAACAAACCACTGTGGCATGTGCATTCCTGTGTAACAAACCTGCATGTTCTACATATGTATCCCAAAACTTACATTATAATTGAAAAATAAAAAGACAGCCTGCTTTTTATTCTAAAAACTTTATCAGTGCATATAATCATGTACTAAAAAGAAAAGTTATCTGACTCCATGTATTCTAGACAGAACTGTTGCAATTAATATTGCTACAAACAAATTGCCCAAAATTCACAGCTTAAAACAATGATTTCATTTTGCTTTCAATTTTATCATAAATTCAGGAAATCTCAGCTAGACAGTGCTTGCTTAGAATCGCACATACTATTGAAGCCAAATGTTGGTTGGAACTTCAGCCATCTGAAAGACTGATCTTGCCTGGAAATAAAAAATGGCCAACTTACGTGGCAGTTGACACTGGCTATCAGCTTGAAGATCAGCTGGACAGTCAACAGGAATATCTACCGGATTCTTTCCAGTATGGCAATCTCAGAGTAACTGAAATTCCAACAAGGTGGCTCAGGTCTCTAAGCTCCATTTGCTCTAGGAATATAGGTGAAAGCTGTGTCACCTTTTCTAATCTAGTCTTGAAAGTCAAGAGCATCATTTCTGCTACAATCTTTTAGGTATGAGCTTATCTAGCTATAATGGAAGGGGACATAAATTCTACCTTTTGATGAGAACAGTATCAAGGTCACTTTGTAGGAAAGCATGTGACATAGCAGGTATTTTTAGTCACTTTAGAAACTATGACTTACCACAGAACATCATCTGGCCACATCAAGTCACATATTCCCCACATGGCATTTGTGAATAAAGGCACTTTTTACTTATTTTCCCATCTGAATGTCTTTTATGTTTTTCCTGGGCTGATTGAACTGGCTAGAATGAAGAGTACAATATTGAATAGAATTGATGAGAGTGATACACTGGCCTTGTTCCTAGTTTAAGGGGGAAGAGTAGTCATTCATTCATCATGTATGATAGATATTCACTATCAGGTGGAAGAAGTCTCTTTCTATTCCTAGTTTGTTAAAATATTTTGTTCATGTTTTTAAAATCAGAAATGGATTGTGATTTTGTCAAATGCTTTTTGCAAATTCTCAAGATTATCATATACTTATGCTTTTTTTTTATCATTTAATGTAATGCAGTTAACAGCATTAATTGATTTTCAAATAACTTCTATTCCTGAGATAAACCCCATTTGGTCATTTATTATCCTTTATGTATCCTGTTGGATTCCATTTGTTAAGATTTTAAACTTTTTAAAAATGTCTATGTTCATGAAGTACATGGGAATGTAGATTTCTTTCTTGTGATAAATTTCTTCCTTTTGATATTAGCATAATGTTGGCACATATAATTAGGTTGGAAATATTTATTTCTCTTTAACTTTCCAGAAGAGTTTGTATAGAATTGGTGTTATTTCTTCCTTTCTTGGTAGAACCCAAAAGTAAAGTCATTTGTGCCTGGCTTCTATTTTATTCATTTATTTTGAAGATATGGATCTGGAAGATTAATTTTTAAAGATAGATACAGGGCTTTTTGGGTTACATATTTCTTCTGGAAGGAACTTTGTCAGTGTGTCTTTAAGGCAATCTATTCATTCTATGCAAGTTTGTAAATTTATGGGCATAAATTTTGTTAAGAATGTCCTCTTATTATTCTTTTAATGTCTGCAGTTATGTATGTTACCTTTCTCATTCTTAAATTTGATAGTTTGTGGCTTTTGTCTTTCTTTCTGGTTATTTTTCATGATATTTAGTAGTTTATAATTTTATTGATCACCTCAATAAACCAACTTTAGATCTCATTGATTTTCCATTGTCTTTTCTGTTTTCTATTTCCTTTACTTCATCTCTGATGGGGGGATGGATGCAGCAAACCACCATGGCACGTGTATACCTATGTAACAAACCTGCATGTTCTGCACTTGTACCCAAGAACTTAAAGTATAATTTAAAAAATAATAAAATACTGATAAAGGGCTAATATCCAGAATCTACAAAGAACTAAAACAGATTTACAGAAAAACAAACAAACAAACCCATCCAAAAGTAGGCGAAGGACATGAACAGACACTTTTCAAAAGAAAACATATATGAAGCCAACAAACATATGAAAAAATGCTCATCATCACTGGTCATTAGAGAAATCCAAATCAAAACCGTATTGAGATATCATCTCATGCCAGTTAGAATGGCCATCATTAAAAAATCTGGAGACAACAGATGCTGGTGAGGATGTGGACAAATAGGAATGCTTTTACACTGCTGGTGGGAGTGTAAATTAGTTCAACCACTGTGGAAGACAGTGTGGCGATCAATGATCAAGAAATAGAAATTCTATTTGACCCAGCAATCCCATTACTGGGTATATACCCAAAGGACTATAAATTGTTCTGTTATACAGACACATGCACACATATGTTCACCGTGGCACTGTTTACAAGAGCAAAGGCCTGGAACCAACCCAAATGCCCATCAATGATAGACTGGACAAAGGAAATGTGGCACAAATACACCATGGAATACTATGCAGCCATAGAAATTATGAGTTTCTGTCCTTTGTAGGGACATGGATGAATCTGGAAACCATCATTCTCAGCAAACTGACACAAGAACAGAAAATCAAACACCATATGTTCTCACTCATAGACTGGTGTTGAACAATGAGAACACATGGACACAGGAAGGGGGACGTCACACACTGGTGTCTCTTGGTGGGGGCTAGGGGAAGGACAGTGTGGGGGGAGGGATAACATGGGGAGAAATGCCAGGTATAGGTGATGGGGGAATGGAGGCAGCAAACCACCTTGCCATGTATGTACCTTTGCAACAATTCTGCATGATCTGCACATGTACCCCAGAATCTAAAATACAATGAAAAAATAATAATAATAAAAATAATAAAGAAAATTATTTCTTTTGCTTCTTTGGAATTTAATTCCCTTTTCTTTTTATAGTTTAAGAAAGCAAAATTTAGGTAATTGGTTTTAGACAATTCTTTTCTTCTAAGTACTGCTTTAACTGCATTGCACCAATTCTGATGTTGTTTTCATTTTCTTTTCATTCAAAATATCTTCTAGTTTTTTTCTTTGATCAATGGGTTATATAGAAGTGTTTAACATATTTTCCAAATATTTGGAAATTTTCTAAATATCTTTCTCTTATTGATTTCTAATTTCATAACATGGTCACAGAACATACTTTGTATAATTTGACTCCCCTTAAATGTATTAAGATATATTTCATGACCTAGAATATGACCAATCTTATTAAATGCTCTATGTGTACTTGAAAAATTATTCTATCATTGGGTGAAGTATTTTACAAACACCAGTTAGTTCTGGTTGGTTGACAGCATTGTTCAAGCATTCTTTATATTTGATTTCTGTCTACTTCTTTTAGCAATTATTGAGAGAGTTGTTAAATTCCTGATTGTAATTTTGGATTTGTCTATTTCATTTTGAATTCTATTAGGTTTGGCTTCAGACAATACAAAACTCAGCTGTTTGGTATCAAGACTATATAGATTGTTATATTAATAAACTAACCATTTTGCCATTACAAAATGATTACCCTTGCCCAGATTCCATATTCTGATATCTGTCTTGACTAATACTAATATAGCCACTTCAGCTTTCTTTTGTTTAGTGGTAATATAGCATATATAATATATTCATAATATAGAAATAAAGTAATATTTCCTATATATCCTCATTTTTTTTACTATTTGTGTCTTTATATTTAAAGTGAGTTCTTGAACTGCTGCAGTGGCTCTTGCTTGTAATCCCAGCACTTTGGGAGGCAAAGGCTGGTTGATCACTTAAGCCTAGAAATTTGAGACCAGCCTGGCCAACATGGTGAAACCGTATCTCTAATAAGAATACAAAAATTAGCCGGGCGTAGTGGTGTGCGCCTGCAGTCCCTGCACGCAGGAGGCTGAGGTGGTAGAATCACTTAAACTCAGGAGGTGGAGGTTGCAGTGAACTGAGATCACACCACTGCACTGAAGCCTGGGTGGCATAGCAAGACTCAGTCTCAAAATAAATAAATAAATGCAGGTGAGTTTTTTGTAAGTAACTGGTAGTTGGGTCTTGTTCTTCAATCCATTCTGACAATTTTTACTTTTCATTTAATATGTTTAAATTATATTTATTATTGTTTAAATTTACCTTCTTGTCAAGTATATTTGTTCTATCTCTTCGTTTTCTTTTCCTGTTTTCTTTTAGTTTAAAAATTATTGTATTGTTCCATTTCATCTACTTTATTGGCTTATTAGCTACAACCCATTGCTTCATTTTTAAGTGGTTGCTTTGGTATACATAATATTTTATAAAAGGGTAAAATATTAGCTGGACCTTCAAGGGTGCATAAGATTCTGATGGCTGGACAGGATATGGGCATTGTTAGCAAAAGGAATTTTGTGAAAACAAAATAAAACATTTTTATGTGTAGAACAATTTGACTGTGAGCTAGAATGTCTTTATTTATTATTTATTTATTTATTTATTTATTTATTTATTTATTTATTTATTGAGAAAGAGTCTCGCTCTGTCACCAGGCACCAGGCTGAAGTGCAGTGGCACAATCTCGGCTCACTGCAACCTCTGCCCCCTGCGTTCAAGCAATTCTCCTGCCTCAGCCTCCTGAGTAGCTGGGACTAAAGGCACATACCACCATGCCCAGATAATTTTTGTATTTTTAGTAGAGATGTGGTTTCACCATGTTAACCAGGATGGTCTCTATCTCTTGACCTCGTGATCCACCCACCTTGGCCTCCCAAAGTGCTGGGATTACAGTCGTAAGCCACTGCGCCCGGCCTAATGTCTTTAAATATGAGTGGTGAGAAATTTAAATAGAAAAGGTGAGCACTTGATCTGAGAGCATATTTTAAAATAAACTAAGGAGGATAATTTATACTTTAACATACAGTCAGTGGCAAATCATGGAAAATAAAATATTTGAAATAGACCTTTCTGAGTTTAATTTGACAGCTATTACATATTGGACTAGAGAAGAAAAATAATAGAGGCAGAAAAATACCTTAGAATATGAAGATTATTAAAGACATCAAAAATTGTATAGTTTAAGACTTTTCAATTAGGGATGAAGAAATTGAAGTCAAGAGAAGTCACAGTGCTCGTCTGATGTAGCTTCAGCAAAGCTCAGGTCTCCTGCCTTCTAAGCTAGTGTTTCATCTGTAGCTCTGTTATATTGTTAAAAGGCTACTGTGTCAGGCTAAACAAGAAGTGGTAAGATTCTAAAGGAGGAGATAACCACTGGACTGAAGAAAATAGCCCTAAGTGTAAGAGTGCAGAATAACAGTGACCTTGAGGGAGAGAGTATTTATATAAGTTAGTCACAGAAGCCCTCACTTAGAGGATATGCTTGAACAGAATTAGTGATGGGGTGTCATGTGAAATCTAGAGGAAGAAAGTTCTAAGTACGATATACGGCACTTCCAAATCCTTGAGACAGAAATAAGCGTGAGGGCTGTGATGTCTTAACTGGTAAGGAAGGGTTACATGGTGCAAGATGAGGTTGGTAGGCCAGAGGTCAAGTCATGGGGGATCTCCTGGGGCCTGGCAGTCCATGTGAAGGAGCTTGCAGTTTAAGTGTAATGCAAATGAACTGGAAGGCTTTGATCAGGACTGTGACATGAAAGATACACTTTTTACAAAAATCACTTTTACTATCTATGGAGAACTCACTATGGAGAGACCAAGGCTGGAAAGATCAATAGACTTTGAGATATTGCAGTAACACAGCAGAAACGATCAGAACTTTGGCTAGTGTGATAATAGCAGAGCTGGGAGGAAGTGGTTTCAGATATATTTTGCAATTAGCACAACTGTGTGTGTGGTATACCATTTACTAGCATAAGCATGGTATGGATGAGAAGAAAGAATTCTGTATGGTCATGATAATTTTGAGAGGACAATCCCTGATCTGAAACCCTTGAGACAATATGTGAATGCGAATCGGATTTTTTCAGAATTTAGGATGTTAATATTATTCATGTAATTCATATCACATACCATCCCTAACAGAGTCTGGGACACTATCTCTTAATCCCTTCATCAAGCACATTAAAATCTGCAGCAGAAATACTCATCCTTAAATGGGAGGAATTAAGATAATAAATAGCTCAAATCAGTTCAAGTCAGATTCTACCTAAAAGAAGTTCAGGGAAAAGCTTTTTAGATTTCAGAATTACAAATAAGGGTTGTAAATTCATATTAAACCTGTAAGAGTTTTTTTGGAAGCAGGAAAATAATATGTGAGAAGTGTTTCTCAATGTTTTAAAAGCATGGCATGCTAAAGGGAAAATGATTGTTTTGTTGATCCTTTCTTCCCTTTGGGTGAATCTGGACAGACTATAACCCACTGGAGGCACAGTGTTTAAAAAATTCTAATAAAGAGAAACAGGTGGGCATGGTGGCTGACACCTATAAGCCCAGCACTTTAGGAATCCGAGGCAGGAGAATTGCTTGAGCCCAGGAGTTTGAGACTGCAGTGAGTTATAATTGCATCACTGCACTCTAGCACGGGTGACAGAGCAAGACCACAACCATAATAAAATGAGAGACAGAAAGAGAGAGTGATGGAGAAAAAGAGAGAAAGAGAGAAGTACTGTAAGATTTTCATCATAAATTATTAATGGAAGACTGCTGGTAACATTTCCTGAAATAATTGGAATCTGAAGGCAGGGTTGTTGAAGAGAGGTAATGGAAACTGTAGTGTCTTTTGTTTTTATTCCTTAGGAGTTAACAATTTCTTTTCTGTCCAAAGAGCCAGATAATAAATATTTTAGGGATGCAAGCCATGCAGACTGCAGCAACTACTCAACTGTGCCACTGTAGTGCAAAAGCGGCCATAGGCAATACCTAAAGGGATGACCATGGCTGGGTTTCAATAAAACTTTGTGGACACAGATTTGAATATCCTACAATTTTCACATGTAGCAAAATATTAATCCGCTTTTGATTTTTTTAAACCACGTAAAATGTCTAACTCCTTCCCCTTTTTTTTAATTGCATTTGGTCTCTGGGGTACATGTGCACATCCTGCATCCTGCAGGATTGTTGCATAGGTACACACATGCCATGGTGGTTTGCTGTCTCCATCCCTCCCCTTTGCCTACATCAGACATTTCTCTAGGCGTTATCCCTCCCAATCCTCCCCACCACCCTGGCTCTCCCTCCCCTCCCCTCCATCCCCCCACTTAGCCCTGTGAGTGTTGTTCCCTTCCCTGTGCCCAAGTGTTCTCATTGTTCATCACCCGCCTATGAGTGAAAATATGAAGTGTTTGGTTTTCTGTTCTTATGTCATTTTGCTGAGAATGATGGTTTCTAGGTTCATTCATGTCTCTGCAAAGGAAATGAACTCATCATTTTTTATGGCTGCATAGTATTCCATGGTGTATACGTGCCATAATTTTTTTTGTCCAGCCTGTCATTGATGGGCATTTGTGTTGGTTCTGGGTCTTTGCTATCATAAACAGTGCAGCAATGAACATATGTGTGCATGTGTCTTTATGATAGAATGATTACAAATCATTCTAACTCCTTATCTCAAGGCCATGCAAAAACAAGCGGTGGGTCAGATTTGGCTAGTATGCTTGCTAACTCCTGAACTGGAATGGCAAGTTAATCCCTTCATAAAAGAAATGTTCATAGCCTTAGGACTAGAGGTAGTGTCAGGATCAGAGACAGAAAGATTTTGCAGAGAGAAATATAATAGAAAGAAATGAAGTCAAGTACAAGAATTCTTTGCAGATATGTATTGTTCTTCCTATAAAACAGTAACTTAGAACATTAACATGAAGTTTCTGTAGAACCATACCTTTCTACTGCTTCCTAGACATCTCGACCTCTGCTCTGAAAAACACTATGTCAGGAGCTCCGGGAATCTGCGAACTTACCCCTGTGATTTGAAGGCTAAATATTATAGTTAGCTTCATATTTCCTTTAAGCAACCTCTTAGCTATCAAAATCATCTAGAGGTAGTTCTAAAAGCTGTTAAGTCTTAGCTTTCAAAATTTGAAAGGATCTTTTTATTTTTCAGAGAACCTAGACCTTCAGCATCCTGGTATTTTCAAATCAGAAATTAAAGGAGAATTTTCTTTCAGTTTTAATTAATGTGCTTCTCCTTATATAATCCCTCATTTCTCTTATAGTCTTTTTCCCCTCCTACTTTTTGGTCCAAAGGAAAGCTAAGGGAGAAAAAAAATGATTTGAACCCTGGAGGCAGAGGTTGCAGTGAGCCAAGACCTTACCACTGCATTCCAGAAAAAAAAAAAGGGAAAAAAAAAAAATGATAAAAAAAAAAAAAAAAAAAGATTTGGAGTGTTGTATCCAGCAGGTGGTAAAGAGTAAATAGACCAACATTACCAGATTCTTCTCTTTCTATCTTTGCCCCCCACACCCCCTTGTCTTAGGGTAAAGTCTAACACGTTAATTGAAGATGAAATCCTTTGACCTTTAGGTATAGTGGAGTAATGTATTCAGGTTTTTCAAATTAACAGCTATGCTCATGACCCTAGAGGTTTTTAAACACTATTAAGTCAATTTTTTAGAACTACTATACAAGTATTTAAAATTTGGTGTGTGCTGTGCAGTATTTCTGAATCCCTTTCACACTTAAAACTCCCATTGAGAATAAAACAGTTTTCTGCATTAAACTGTAACATGATTTGGCATTTATGTATCCTGAAGGAGAGAGTGAAACACTACCTGTTTTAAATTGTGATTTCTAGGAGGGCTTCTGGATTTAGTAAAACCTCAGATACCAGAAAACAAACAAACTAACGAACAAATAAATAGATAAGGATTTTGAAGCTGCTTTGCCAAGGCTAAGATTCATATGTCTATTTTTACTCAACACCAAATAAAGGTACAATTTCTAATCCAAGAACTTCTCTCTGCTGTCTTCCATCATGCTGACACTTTCCACACACATTTTTCATGTTTTTTTTCTTGTTTTCTTTAGTATGATAAGGAAATTTCTTTTGTAAAGTATTTATTTAAAATGCTAAATTACGGTTATCCTGCACATTATCAAAGGTGCATAGACTATTTTCAAAGCTTTGTTGTACTTGTCACCTTTGATTAAGAATATAAAAAATCTAAGTAAAACTTCAAGAAATACAAATTAGAAAACATTTGTGTTATTGCAGAATGAACCAGAGTTCTGCATGCAACATAAAATAGAACTTTCCAGCACTGTAACAGATTTTCATTGCCCTTTCTATGTAGCTGGATTAAAGAATAGTTTAGCCAAAAGGTTTACTTTTTCCATGACTATAATATGCTGAGGGACAGTATGATTTCTCTAAGTGTTAAGTTTGATTATTTCATGATATTTTATGCTTGCTAATTCAACTCTAAAGTAGCTCATCCCATTGTGCATTCAACCACATGAGGTCAAATTATATCTTTCATGATTATTTTTTAGACATAGGTTTTTGCTTTCAAAGATAATTTACTTAGTTTCAAAACATAAGACATCTTCCAGGTGTATGATTACTATAAAAACGAGCTTTTAAAATATTTGATTTCACATGTTCATAAGAAGGCAAAAAGGATTTTTTTTTGTTTTACATTTGTTTTGTTTTTTTTTCCCCAAATGATGTCAAAAATATTTCTCTGATATTTCAATGAATGTCATTTCTGACATTTCATTTATTCCAGTAATATCTGTGGCCCACCAATGTTTACCCTACTTTTTTTTCATGAAACAAAAGCAAGAGGAATTCTTACTTTATGCGTAACATATATTTACCCTGTGAAAACTCAACTGAAGGATGATGCTAAAGCTAATAGCTTTGAAAGGTTAGGAGAAAATGATTAGAAAGTGATATGAGCAAAGCTAACAATATCTAGCTAATAAATTAGGATAAAATAACTAGATATATCCATGCTTATTCTGCAGAACATAATCTCCTAACATTTGCAAAAACACCCAAGCACTTTGCAAAAACACCCAAGCACTATTCTTGGATTACATGACATGCCTGCATTTTACCAGTAGCTTATAAAGGGCTATTGGTTCTATCATTTTCCCACTATGTTTTTTTTAAGTCTGGATAACAGGTCTATTATTATTACATATCCCACCATAACCAATAAAGGAAATATAGAGGTAAAGGTTACAAAAATGTTTTATCTGCCACGCCGTGAAATCTGTCCTACTTGCAAGTGAAAAGTCTCCTGTAGAACCCTTTCTTGCCATCAAGAATCCAAATTAGCAACAGCTTGCAATGATAATCAGTTCATTTCAGTGTACTCAAAATGGGCTCATTATTATTAATTTTTGCCAACTCCCAAGCAATTCATGAACCATTTTTAGATTTTCAAAAAGCAGTTCATGAATCAGACAAAAAAAATTTAAAAGGAACCCATCCCACAATGAGATGATGACTCAGAGTCCTTTGCTGTAGCTGTGTCAACTGCCGAGCATCTGAAATCTGATGAGGATGGGGTTGATGGAGAAAAGGCCATGATGAGCATGAAACAATGTGTTGAATTTACATGTTAAAACTTCTTGTTGGTTTTGGCAATTTTGCTGAAGATTATTGAGAAATCCATAACATCTGGATGTGGGGGAGAAGCTCCACTAAAATGATGAAGTTTATATTGGTCGACAAGACTATAAATGGAAAAGAAAGTAGTTTCTTAACACAGCTGTTTCCAATTTTGTTAACATTTTAGTCCAAATTCATTTGAAAAAAAGAAATAACATAAAACTCTTATGTTTCAGATATACTCTACAAGTCTGACTTGATGTACACATGCTGAAGACATTCTTGACTCAAACTAAGATATCTAGAGAATGGACAAATGAGCCCTTGGTGCTAAGTCTAGGCCCTAACCTGTCTTTGAAATGCATACAAGTGTAAGGTATTTAGCCATGGAATCTGGATTTCAAAGTCAAATAATCCTTTTAGGTTAATTGTTTTAAATTGAAATAAAACTATCAGACTCCTGGTACTGTCTTATGCTGCAGTACATGTCATGTTTCTCGTGTCTTAGAAAACGATGTAGTTTAATGGGTAGTTAATTGATTCAATCTCAAAGGAACTAAATTCCCTTTGTTCTTTCCACTGACTTGGTGACTTTATGCTCATCTATTATTTCTGTGCTTTATTTTCTCCTTCTGCAAGATGAGAATTATGCAATAAGACTAAGAAAATATATGCAAATATGATTCTTGTGCTCTTGGAAGAATACTGAATAAATCAGACACATTAATATACCTATATTTGTGCATATACTTACGCATGCACACACATAGAGATATATGTATGTATTCATTTCCATCAATGTCATTTTGGCTTCAACTTCTCATTTTTCTATTATTAGTCTTCTGATATCTTTTAAAAAATATTTTACTAGGAAAGCTGGCAAGCAGTTGAAAATTCCCTATTCTATCTTTTTGCCTCCTCTTTCCTTATTTTCCTTTCCTTTCACTTTTCCTCTATTGCAGCCCTCAATTCTGTTTTTCTGTTTCCTGCACAAAGAACAAAAGTGAAATAAGAACCTCAGAAATAACAGGCTCCACCATTGTTTTCCTTTTATGGATCTCTAAAGTCATTACACAGCTGAGTAAAATGGGAATAGCATCTTTGTAAAATGTTCTGTTAGCTTGTTGATGCATTTTGGCTAGAGATTTTTTTAAATATTGATGACAACCACAAGTTACTTTCTATGCTTTTATTTTCAGAATTCAAGATTTGGTAAAGGCATGAACATACCAATATCAGATAGATTTGTTAGTTCTCTTTGACATAAGTCATGTCTGGGACAGCAAGAGGTTTTAAAGATCATCAACAATATGATCAATACAGATTGCCAAAATCAATTCTGGAGTCTGACTCTGCCTGCTGTGAGCAGTTGTCATAATGTTCTTTGAGAAAATTGGCAAGAAATGATGAGGATTCTGTCAACGGACATCCATCAATAGAAAATAATCCCCCTGCAGACATATTACACGCCTTTTTGCCTTTTCTTTGCAAATAAGTTAGAAGTAAGGAAACCCTGGTTAAACCTTAGTGATTAAAAGAGTTAATAAAATATCTTAACTAAGATATTTCTTTGTTTTCAATAAAGACATTGAATGAGAATTAGTATTTCTCAATATATAAGGTACCTCAGAATTTAGAAGTAGGACCAGTACCCACAACATAAAATTTATTCAACACTTCCAGAAGTTATATTCAAACTTGGTGGTCACTTTTCCATAGTTACAAAATTTGATACTTGGGGAGCTCGTCAATGAACTTTGGTGAGGGTCATTTTTTATTTCACAGGTTTATCACATTGAGGAAGCTGGATATTTGTTTGACTATTGCATTTTTGTTTTGTTTTACAGTTTTCCACCTAGGACCCAAAGATGCTGAGAATCCATGGACTCTATGGATGATTTTCATAATGATTATGAAATTTCTGAAATTGAATAGAATTATTTCTGTATGTGTATACACACTTATATTGTTGATGGGGACAGGAATTCTAACAACTGTTTGATCTACCAAGAAGTCTATGAATTTTTTTTTTAAATAAAGTAACAATGGAAGAAGAATCAAAGGAAAAATAGATGCAAAAAATTTGTAATTACTGGTTAAATTAACCCTATGTAGACATTCACTTATTTAAAAAGTAAATACTTATTTAGCACCTCTGATGTGTCATCAATGAAATACAACTATAACAAAAAAGCATCACCCTTTAAAATCTTACATTCAAGTGACAGGAGAAAGATAGTAAAGCATGTTAAGTGTTAGGTGATACAGACCTAACTCACAACTCTCCAATGACTTTTTTCACTTTACAATTATGGTCTTAGAAACCAGTATTATAAACTTACTATGATCAGAAAAATTTTCCACCTTCCTGGGACAGAGCACTTAGGAAAAGGGCCGGTTGTGGGTTCTGCTTCAGCAAACTTAAACGTTCCTGCCAGGCAGCCCTGACGGTAGCAACAAATCCCCCAGTACAGTGCTTGAGCTCTGTTAAGGGATAGGCTGCCTCCTCAAGTGGCTTTATAACCCCCGTGTATTCTAACTGGGAGAGACATCTTACAAGAAAGCTGCGGCTGACATCTGGCAGGAACCCTTTTGGGACGACGCTATCAGAGGAAGGAACAGGCAGCAATCTTTGCTGTTCTGCAGCCCCTGCAGGTGATTCCCAGGCAAGCAGGGTGTAGAGTGGACCTCCAGCAAACTCCAGCAGACCTGCAGCAGAGGGGCCTGTTAGAAGGAAAACTAACAAACAAAAAGCAATAGCATCAACATCAACAAAAAGGATGTCCACTCAGAAACCCCATTCAAAAGTCACCAACTTCAAAGACCAAAGGTAGATAAACCCATGGAGATGGGAAGGAACCAGCACAAAAAGGCTGATTCATCAAAAGCCAGAATGCCTCTTCTCCTCCAAGGGATCACAACACTTCACCAGCAAGGGAAAAAAACTGGATGGAGAATGAGTGTGAAGAATTGACAGAAGCAGGCTTCAGAAAGTGGGTAATAATAAACTTCTCCAAGCTAAAGGAGTATGTTCTCACCCAATGCAAGAAAACTAAGAGCCTTTAAAAAAGGTTAGATGAAATAATAATGAGAATAACCATCATGGAGAAGAACGTAATGACATGATGGAACTGAAAAACACAGCATGAGAACTTCGTGAAGCATACACAGGTTTCAATAGCCAAATCGAGCAAGTGGAAGAAAGGATATCAGAGATTGAAGATCAACTCAATGAAATAAAATGAAAAAGCAAGATTAGAGAAACAAGAGTGAAAAGAAATGAACAAAGCCTCCAAGAAATATGGGTTTATGTGAAAAGACCAAGTCTATGTTTGATAGGTGAACCTGAAAGTGACAGGCAGAATGAACCCAAGCTGGAAAACTGTCTTCAGGACATTATTCAGGAGAACTTTGCAACCTAGAAAGGCAGGCCAACATTCAAATACAGGAAATACAGAGAACACCACAAAGGTATTCCTTGAGAAGAGCAACCCCAAGGCACATAATCATTAGATTCACCAGGGTTGAAATGAAAGAAAAAAATTTTAACAGCAGCCAGAGAGAAAGGTTGGGTTACCCACAAAGGAAAGCCCATCAGACTCATAGTCACTCTCTTAGCAGAAACCCTACAAGCAAGAAGAGAGTGGGGGCCAATATTCAACATGCTAAAAGAAAAGAATTTTCAACCTAGAATTTTTTATCCAGCCAAACTAAGCTTCATAAGTGAAGGAGAAATAAAATCTTTTATGAACAAGCAACTGCTGAGAGATTTCATCACCACCAGGCCTGCCCTGCAAGAGCTCCTGAAGGAAGCACTAAACATGGAAAGGAACAACCAGTACCAACCACTGTAAAAATATATCAAACTGTAAAGACCATTGACACTATGAAAAAACTGCATCAACTAATGGGCAAAACAAACAGCTAGCGTCAAAATGGCAGGGTCAAATTCACATATAACAACATTAACCTTAAATGTAAATGGGATAAATTTCCCAATCAAAAGACACAGTATGGCAAATTGAGCAAAATGTCAAGACACATCAGTATGCTATATTCAGGAAACCCATCTCACATGCAAAGCCACACATAGGCTCAAAATAAAGGGATGGAGGAATATTTACCAAGCAAATGGAGAATAAGAAAAAGTAGGGATTGCAATCCTAGTCTCTGATAAAACAGACTTTAAACCGACAAAGATCAAAAGAGACAAAGGCATTAGGTAATGGTAAAGGGTAAATGCAACAAGAAGAGCTAACTACCCTAAATATATATGCACCCAATACAGGAGCACTCAGATACATAAAGCAAGTTCCTAATGACCAAAAAGAGACCTAGACTCCCACACAATAATAGTGGGAGAACTTAACACCCCACTGTCACTACTAGACAGATCACAAGATAGAAAATTCACAAGGATATCTAGGACTTGAACTCAGATCTGGACCAAGCTGACCTAAGACATTTACAGAACTCTCCACCCCAAAATCACAGAATATATATTCTTCTCAGCACCATATCACATTTATTATAAAATTGACCACATAATTGGAAGTAAAACACTCCTCAGCAAATGCTAAAGAACAAAAATCATAACAGTCTCTCAGACCACAGTGCAATCAAATTATCAGGATTAAGAAACTCATGAAAAACCTTGCAATTACATGGAAATTAAATAACCTGCTTCTGAATCACTACTGGATAAACAATGAAGTGAAGGCAGAAATAAAGATGTTGTTCAAAACCAATGATAACAAAGACACTATGTACCAGAATCTCTGGGACACATTTAAAGCAGTGTCTAGAGGGATATTTATAGCACTAAATGCCCACCAGAGAAGCAAGGAAAGATATAAAATCAACACCTTAACATCACAATTAGAAAAACTAGAGGAGGAAGGTTAAACAAATTTAAAAGCTAGCAGAAGGCAAGAAATAACTAAGATCAAAGCAGACCTGAAGGAGACAGAGACACAAAAAAACCCTTCAAAAAGTCAGTAAATGCAGGAGCTCGTTTTTTGAAAAGATCAACAAAATAGATAGACCACTAGCCAGACTAATATAAAAGAAAAGAGAGGAGCAAATGAATGCAATAAAAAATGATAAAGGGGATATCACCATCAATTCCACAGAAATACAAACTATGACCAGAGATTACTACAATACCTTTATGCACATAAACCAGTAAATCTAGAAGAAATGGATACATTCCTGGACACTTACACCCTCCCAAGACTAAACCAGGAAGAAGTTGAATTCCTGAGTAGACCAATAACAAGGTCTAAAATTGAGGCAGCAATTAATATCCTACCAACCAAAAAAAGTCCAGGACCAGATGGGTTCACAGCCAAATTCTACCAGATATACAAAGAGGAGCTGGTACCATTCCTTCTGAAACTATTTCAAACAATACAAAAAGAGAGAATCCTTCCTAACTCATTTTATGAGACCAACATCATCCTTATACCAAAAGCTGGCAGAGAAACAACTAAAAAAGAAAATTTTAGACCAATATACATGATGAACATTAATTCAAAAATCTTCAATAAAATACTGGCAAACTGAACGCAACAGCACATCAAAAAGCTTATCCATCACTATCAAGTTGGCTTCATCCTTGGGATGTAAGGCTTATTCAGCATTTACAAATCTGTAAACATAATCCATCACATAAACAGAACCGAAGAAAAAAACCACATGATTATTTCAATAGTTGAAGAGAAGGCCTTCAACAAAATTCAACAGCCCTTTATGCTAAAAACTCCCAATAAACTAGGTATCAATGGGTTGTATCTTAAAATAATAAGAGCTATTTATGACAAACCCACAGCCAATATCATACTGAATGGGCAAAAAAAGGAAGCATTCTCTTTGAAAACTGGCACAAGAGAAGGATGCCCTCTCTTCCCACTCCTATTGAACATAGTATTGGAAGTTCTGGCTAGGGCCATTAGGTGACAGAAAGAAATAAAGGGTATTTGAATAGGAAGAGAGGATGTCAAATTGTTCCTGATTGCAGATGACATAATTGTATATTTAGAAAACCCCATTTTCTCATCCCAAAATCTCCTTAAGTTGATAAGCAACTTCAGCAAAGTGTCAGGATACAAAATCAATGTGCAAAAATTGCAAGCATTCCTACAGACCAATAATAGACAAACAGAGAGCCAAATCATGAGTGAACTCCCATTCACAATTGCTACAAAGATAATAAAATACCTAGGAATACAACTAAACAAGGAATGTGAAGGATCTCTACAAGGAGAACTACAAACCAGTGCTCAAGGAAATAAGAGAGGACACAAACAGATGGAAAAACATTTCATGCTCATGGTTAGGAAGAATCAGTATTGTGAAAATGGGCATACTGACAAAGTAATTTATAGATTCAATGCTATCCCCATCGAGCTACCAATGACTATCGTCACAGAATTGGAAAAAACCACCTTAAACTTTGTACAAACCAAAAAAGAGCCTGCATGGCCAAGACAATTCTAAGAAAAAAAACAAAAATAGAAAAGAAAAACAAAGTTGGAGGCATCATGCTACCTAACTATATTACAGGACTAATGTAATAAAAACAGCATGGTACTGGTACCAAAACAGAGATATAGACCAATGGAACAGAATAGAGGCCTCAGAAAGAAGGCCACACATCTACAACCACCTGATCATTGACAAACTGGACAAAAACAAGCAATGGGGAAAGGATTCTCTGTTTAAATAATGGTGTTAGGAAAATAGGCTAGCCTTATGCAGAAAGCTGAAACTGGATCCCTTCCTTACACCTTATAAAAAATTAACTCCCGATGAATTAAAGATTTAAACATGAGGCTTAACAGTATAAAAACTCTAGAAGAAAACCTAGGCAATATCATTCAGGACATAGGCATGAGCAAGGACTTCATGACTAAAACACCAAAAGCAACAGCCACAAAAGCCAAAATAGACAAATGGGATCTAATTAAACTAAAGAGCTTCTGTACAGCAAAAGAAACTATCAATAGAGTCAACTGGCAAACAACAGAATGGGAAAAAAATTGCAATATACCCATCTGACAAAGGGCTAATATCCAGAATCTATGGAGAAGTCAAAAAAATTTACAAGAGAAAACAACCAACTACATCAAAAAGTGAGAGAAAATATGAACAGACACTTTTCAAAAGAAGACATTTATGCAGCCAACAAAAATGTGAAAAACAGCTCATTATCACTGGTCATTAGAGAAATGCAAATCAAAACCACATTGAGATACCACCTCACGCCAGTTAGAATGGTGATCATTAAAAAATAAGGAGACAACAGATGCTGGAGAGGATGTGGAGAAATAGGAACAGTTTCACACTGTTGGTGGGAGTGTAAATTATTTCAACAATTGTGGAAGACAGTGTGGATCCTTAAGGATCTAGAAATAGAAATACCATTTGACCTAGCAATCCCATTACTGGGTATATACCCAAAGGATTATAAATTATTCTATTATAAAGACACATGCACACCATGAACACAGATGTTTATCGCAGTACTGTTCACAATAGCAAAGACTTGGAACCAACCCAAATGCCTATCAATGATAAATTAGATAAAGAAAATGTGGCACATATACACCATGGAATATTATGCAGCCATAAGAAAGGATGAGTTCATGTCCTTTGCAGGGACATGGATGAAACTGGAAACCATAATTCTCAGAAAACTGACACAAGAACAGAAAAACACACACCACATGTTCTCACTCATAAGTGGGTGTTGAGCAATGAAAACACACAGACATAGGGAGGGGAACATCACGCACTGGGGCTTCGGGGATGGGGGACTAGGGGAGGAATAGCAGGGGGTGGGGGGATTGGGGAGACATAGCATTAGAAGAATAACCTAATATAGATGGCGGGTGATGGATGCAGCAAACCACCACTATGGCACATGTATACCTATGTAACAAAACTGCACGATCTGCACATGTACCCCAGAAGTATAATAAGTAAATTAAAAAAAATTAATTTCACCCCTAAAAAATTTGCAAATATCTTCCAATATCCTGTAACATTTCTATAGCCATAGGATCAATGCCTTATTTTAAAGCATAATCCCTTATCCTGGGTACCTTTGACATTAGAACCGGACAATCTTGTTATAAATAGTTGTCCTGTGCATTTGTTTACAGCACATCTGGCCTCTACCCACTAGATGACAGTAGTGCCTCCCCCAACCCAAGTTGTGACAACAAAATATGTCTCCAGAAATTGTCAAGGGTCTCCTAGGGCACAAAATCCTCCCACTTGACAACCACTATTCTGAAGGCTGCATCTGTTAGTAGTTCAATGGCAATGTGGGTAGTGATGAATCTATGTTTTTATTGTCATAAAGAAGAAATTCACATTGTGCTGAAGATAACGGAATCTTGGGATAGTCAAATTTGAAATTCACCAGTCTACAAAACATCTGCTAAAGAACCATACCTTGTACTGGAAGGGCATTTTTGTCTCTTCTTCTCTTTTTCCTTTTATTGCTTGTTTGCTCATATATCTTTTGTTTTTATTTCACACCTAGGCTGGTAGAGAGGGCCTATGTCATAGACATTTTCTTACACAAATTTTGGCTTGAAATAATAAAATATAGCTGTGAAAAAGTGTAACTAATATTGGAGCTACTTATATAAAGGAAAGATGTGTAAGTAGAATCTAGAAATGCATGTATAATAGCTAAAAAATGAAAGAAACTTAAAGAAGTAAATATGGTTATAGATTTGTTGATATTTTTATTTCATTAAAAATCAAGAATTATAGTTATTTCAGAAATTCTGAATTTGGCAGTATTGGCCTCTTTTTACTCTGTTACTCTTATCCCTGTAATACTAACACCTCAAGTTCAGTTTTATTTAAAAAACTACGGAATATTAAAATAAACAGAAGAAAATGAAGAGAGTCAATTTAATTAGAAAGTATAAAGGGGGAAAACAAAAAAAAGAAAGGTAAACATGACAGAAGATGAGACAAAGAAGATGCAAAATGGAAATAAAGTAGTTGGGAAGATTTCTGAAACATATGGCATGTGTTTATTTTGATGTTTTTATCTTGGGTTTGCATTCTCTATTAATCTCACTTTCCACTCTTTATTTTCTCCCTCAGTTCTGCTGCGTACCTAACCCCTGAATGCATTGTAGAGTAATTGGGCAAGTTTCATACTAGTTATCTTACTTATGCTCATAGCAATTTTGTGCTCAAGTCGATTTTATATTTGCAGCTGAGTATTATAGGGCAAAGGATGGACCAAATAAGCCAATAATTGTCCGAGATTCCCTTATGCTGTCTCCTATTTCTGGGCCTTCTATACAGAACTCATACTATGGGGAAGGTGAAGGGACATAAATCTGAGGTGAAATTTTTGTCCTAATACTCCTCTTTGTTTTAGTTAATCTTCTGTAAAACCTACTTTAAGGTCTCAAGAACTCTGGACTTGGATTCAGAAGCCTTGGTCATTTAATTCTATTTCTGGGAATCTACACTAAAAATATGAAAAATAAAACAAGTCCTAGGAGTAAAGACAGCCAAAGCAATATTATTTATAAAGGAACAGAATTAGAAGAAACCTACATTTTCAATCACAAGAAATGGGCAATCAAATGATGGTAGGCATACATCATGCAGCCATTAAAAATATTTATAGAGACATCTAAAATTAAGTCACAAAATGTTAACAGAATAAAGCAAGATATATTCTATTACAGTATAATAAAAAGTATATAAATAAAAGCATTTATTTAAAATGAAATTACAAGTAAGACAGCAACACTTTTGCTAGGTAATGGTACAATGGTTACCCTTTCTCCTTTCAACTTTTCTATATTTTCAAGATTTTAAAAATCAAATCAACTCAAAATAAAAGTAATTAAATAAAAGATTAATGATCATCAAATAAAAATAATTCTGAGTTTAGAAGAGTACCAATTGCAGGAAAAAGTATGTAAAACCTTTATAAACTTTTACATTTGAGCAAGATGAAGGAGGGAGAACAAGAGTTGTGTAGATATAAAGATATGTACAAATATTTAAAATGCAGTTAATGGGTCTGAGAAGGATGATGAGTTAGTTGGGAAGAGGGATAAAAACAAGTGTGTTTTTCAGAGGAAAAAAATTATTCTTTATCCAAACACATTTCTACATTACTCAAATTTATTTATTTTTATTTTTATTTATTTATTTATTTATTTATTTATTATTTATTTATTTTTTTCCCATTTATTTATTTTATTGCATTTTAGGTTTTGGGGTACATGTGAAGAACATGCAAAATTGTTGCATAGGAACACACATGGCAGTGTGATTTGCTGCCTTCCTCCCCATCACCTACATCTGGCATTTCTCCCCTTGCTATCTGTCCCCAGCTCCCCATCCCCCACCGTCCCTCCCCTATTTCCCCCCAACTGACCCCAGTGTGTAGTGCTCCCCTCCCTGTGTCCATGTGTTCTCGTTGTTCAACACCCGCCTATGAGTGAGAACATGCGGTGTTTGATCTTCTGCTCTTCTGTCAGTTTGCTGAGAATGATGGTTTCCAGGTTCATCCATGTCCCTACAAAGGACCCAAACTCAAATTTAATGTTCTACTACTACATATTGAATATTTTATTATCTGGGCAGACACAGAAGACGATATTCTAAAAGAGATATGAAAGTGTTTTATTTTTCTTTCTCTCCTTCACTAAGTTTGGCTATTGCTGTTGGCCTCAACTCTGGAGAGAATCACATTGCAAGGAAGATATTAAGGTTTCATAAATGAAGATTAAATAAATACCATATTCATAAAGTTTTTAGGAAATTATCTGGCACAGAGTAAGCATTATTAAAGCCTTTGTTATATAAATAATTTACTTTTGAGTAACCTATCATAGTGCATAAAAAGTCCTTAAAAATCAACTCCTTAGGACTAAGTACCAGAAAGTAATTTGTAAACATTATGCTTTGCCTAACGTCTTAGAACAACCACAGAAATTAAAAAGATAAAGAGCAAATTAGTTTTTAAATTTTTCTTTCATTAGCTCAGAAAAATAAAAAATGAGTATATTCCAATTTGTAGTTTTTAAAATGAACAGACACACTATCTTTAAAGCTGCTGTAAATTACCAGTTTAATAATGACAAAAAATGTGTGTAGCTATTTATTCTTCTGTTCAGTAAAAAATATAGTTACCATGGCAACTACCAAATCTCATAGTATGTATGCTACCTCCATAATCACTTTTTATAATAAAGACATGAGTAATATATCATCTGAGTTCTGGTATTAAATGTGTTGAAATGCCTTCAAACATACACACTGCTGTTATATATATTTACTATGTTTGATTCCCTTAGCTCTGACATCACTATACCTTCCATTTGAACATGTTTGCATTTAGCTATAGTCTGACTATATAACCACGTGTATTAAATCTGAAAATTGGAAAAGTAGAATCAACATCTCAAATTTCTCAATGACTGACAATTGACTTACCCTGATATCCACAGAAATACATAAAATGTAATTTTTCCCTCAAGAATTTAAAACTGAGTTCCAATTTTTATGTAAAAAAAAACTTTTTACGAGAAAAGATACTGTTTATATTTTTTTAAATAAAGATCAACAATAACAGTTTGTATTAGAAATTGACCAAGATAATGTCTTCGAGTCTTTTAACCCCGTTTTATATTTAAGGCAAGTTCCATTTATGAAACACCTTAAGCAATACAGAAGTGCAACATTTATTCACAGGTTTTTCTTTTAGACAAAATGGTATGCATCAAGCCCCAGTGAGGTGAAAAAAAAAATGCTGTGCACCCCTCTGGTGAACTTGTGCCATAAAAAGTCTTAGGAACAGAAACATGTCCCACTAGTTATTAAGTTTATTAAGCTGGAGGTTAGATGGAACATTGATTCATGTTTTGTCATGTCTCCTTGGCTTACTGTGGAAAAACTCAGGGGAAGATTATTCTGTCTGAAAACTCTTACCACGTATATAAGAAGGCTAGGTCCCCAGGATTGTTCATAGGACTTTTAAATAAGAGTCGAACGTAGATGAAATATGATTAATTTTCTTCCTTTCTTCCCCAAACAATTAAGCAGGAACTACAATAAGGAAAATAAAAATTTCACAAATTATAAAATGATTTTAATCATTACAGATGCCCAATGGTTTTGAATTGTGTCACTCTTTTGTTTAATATTTTACTTTTTTATGAAAAAGGAAGGACTTTACTGAATTTAATTTTTAAAGTTACTGTTATAACAATTTAATGACATACTTCAAATGAATCATGTATATATATACTACATTGTTGCAAAACCAAAGTCACGAATCAGTAAGAACAAGAAAATACTTATCATGTCAAATTTTCCAGTTGTCTTCAATGCCAGTTTACTATAATGCCTATTTACTCACTTTGCCCCTGGAGAAAAGGGTCCCTTTTATTGTTTCGTTTACTGCAGTCCGTGTGTGTGTGTGTGTGTGTGTGTGTGTGTGTGTGTGTGTGTGTAAAGAGAGAGACAAAAATGTAAGTATCACCTTCAAGAACTTATAAAATTTGCAACATTCTGTGTTTAATCAGTGTTTTCTTTCACAAATACAAAACTTTTAGGGAAAGAGAAAACTGACACCAAAAGTATAGAAAGCGCTTCTTCTCTGGTAGCCTTTTTTTCCTCCACAAATTCCATAAATTTATTTATTTATTGAATTTACCTGACAATTTGGAGTTTGCCTAGTGCTTTCACAGACATAATTTTATGTGATCTTTACAATATTTATAGGGTTCATATTATTCCTTTTTTTATTTCTGTTTACCAAGAATTAAAGAGGTTACACTAAGGAGAGAGAGAAAGAGAGAGAGGAACAAGAGATGGTGTGCAAAGATTGCAAAGGGAGTAATAAAGTAAAAAAGAAGAAAGGTCAATGAAATGAGACAGAAAAATAGTTCACAAACTTTAATCAGTTGGGTGGAGACCAATAGTTAACAGTTATGAGGCATGATAGAGGTGTCTGTGCAAGAGAAAGCAGAGAAAGAAACTAGGTGCCTAGTGGACTTGAGTATGGGAGAACCTAGAAACAGCCGTCCAGGGGAGAAATTTAAGAGCTGGAATAAAAAATGAAGACGAATAGGGGCAAGAGGTACAGCTGAGGAAAGGGGAAGTCGAGACCTATGATGCCAGTAAAGTAGCCAATAGCTCCAAGTCACTACTGAGCACTTAAATTGACACTTGTTTGAATTGAGATGTGCTGTAAGTATAAAATACACATTATGTATGAAACAGAATAAAAAATGCAAAGTATCTTGTTAATAATTTTAAAATATTTGATTATGTGTTAAAATGATGGTATTTTGAATATACTGGATTATGTAAAATATATTATTAAATTAATTTTATCTTATTTCCATTTATTTCTATACGACGATTAAAAATTTTAAACAACATGTGTGCCTTATATTTTTGGCTTTTATTGTATTTCTGTAGGATAAATTGTTCTAAGTCAGAGAGGTAGACAAACTATAGCTTGAGGGCCAATTTTAACCTGTTGTTTGTTTTTCAAATAATGTTTATTAGAACATAGCTATTCTAATTCATTTAAGTGCTTCCTGTGGCTGTAAATGGGCACAGTTGAGTAGTTGTGTCAGAGACTGTATGGTCTGCAAAGCCAAAAATATTTACTATCTGGCCTTTTACAGAAAGTTTCTCAATCCCTGGTGTAAACCAAGTGGAGGAAGAAAACAGCCGGAAAATCTCAAAAAGCAAACCAATCTATTTCCAAATACTATAGAAAAACAGTAAAAAAGAAAGCTCTTAGAAGTTAGAAAAGCTTCCCTAAACCCCACTTCATTCAGGAGTTTGACAAGATTAACTTTATATAATTTGTAACACATACAAATCTAGGTCAAATCCCATACGAAAATATTATATAAAGAAAGATAATAAAGAACAGAATAATATCCCACATCAGAAAGACAAACTCACAAAAGAGAATCAACCTGAAACTAATCTTCGAAAATGAACTAAAAGACAAAGAAAATGATCTAATGCTAATGGAAAAACATAAATCAGTCTTAGAAATTTTCAGAAATGTATGAATGAATTCCAGAAATTGGAAATAAAAGAAAAAAAATCACCTTTAAGATAAAGACTGAACTAGGAAGAACACAAGAATAATTAAATACAACTGATAGTGTGTCTTAAAAGATATAGAAAAAGAAAAATTAAAAAAATAGAAATAAAAGAAATAATCAAGCGACAGTAATAAATATTGAATAGGTGAAAATTAAAAAAAAAAGTGTATAAGGTGACTCTTGTATAGTCTGACAGTCTCAAGTCTAAGCTGCAGACTTATGAAACAAATTGGTAACAAATATTCCTTCACTAGTCATTTGACTAGTGAAGACCTGAGATTAAAATTCCCCACTCTCAGCCGGGCGCGGTGGCTCACGCCTGTAATCCCAGCACTTTGGAAGGCCGAGGCAGGTGGATCACGAGGTCAAGAGATCGAGACCATCCTGGTCAACATGGTGAAACCCCGTCTCTACTAAAAATACAAAACATCAGCTGGGCATGGTGGCAC
>NW_016107419.1:3485989-3510720 GCF_001604975.1 Cebus imitator
AAAAAAAAAAAAAAAAAAAAAAAAAAAAAAAAAAAAAAAAATTCCCCACTCTCTTTCTGAATGTTCATACTCATACAGGCTAATGTAATAGAAATGAGCATTTGAAAGAACTCAAGACTATTGGAGCATATGCAGCCTTTTCACACAAAAAGGTACTGTGGAATCTAAACCTATCAAACTCAGAAACAGTGAGAAGAATGGTGGATACCAGAGACTGGGAAGTGAGGAAATAGGGAGATGCTGTTTAAAGAGTACAAAGTTTCAGTTAGACTGGAAGAATATGTTTTTGAGATCTATGGCACAGTGTGGTGCCTGTAATTAACAGTAATGTATTGTATGTTTAAATATTGCTGAGAGTGAATTTCCAATGATAAATGGGGAGATTGATATATTAAACAGCATAATTTAATCATTATACATTGTACATACATATCAAAACATTTATAGATACATTGTATGTATCTATAAATACATACAATTATGATTTGTCAGTTAAAGATATTTATGTATAATACTAGTAAGATACCAAAGATAGGCTAGAAGGAAAGTCTCTGCAGTGAAAAGATCTGCTTGTCTTAGTATGCCAATGACAAACAATCACGAGTGCCTGATTTTTTCTCCTCTTCTGCTTTCAGAATACAAAGCACTCCACTTGTTATTTAGGAGGAGAGTATAGGAGAGCATAAAATATGTCATGCCACAAACCAGAAGAGGAAGTGGAACTTTGGATAAGGAATAGCAAAAGTGTCTAACAGTTTAGAGTGTTATGAGGAAGGGAAACAAGGAAGAGAAGAAAACAAGAGAAAAGTCCCAGAGGACACACTTAGGGAGAAAGAACACGAGTTCAGAGAGAACTGTCCCATACTCTGTGGCTTGAGGCACAGGACTAAATTTAATAAAATAAATATTCTATGATGACGTTCCTACTTTTCTAGAGTCTATTTGGCTTATATGACTACAATCTGAAATGAAGAATGATGAAACATTTTTGGGGCTCTTTGGGTATGCTTGACCAACTAACAGTGAGAGCACATTCCTTTTTTTTTGTTTGTTTTTTGTTTTTTCAGATAGTGGCAAAGAACACTAATAATATCCCCAGTAGTCATTCCTTATTCTTAATAATAAAATACTTTGTAAGATAAATAAAGTTTTAACAGGGTATATTGCTGTCCACGATAAGATATTTTCCTGCCTCCTTTGCAGCAAGCAATGACCATGTAACTAAGTTCTAGCCCATGAGATGTGAACAAAGAAACATGTGACTTCTTAGCTGTGTACTTAAAAGAAGCTTCTTGCTTCCCACTTCATATTTCATCCTTGCTACAGACTTAGGTACAGAGCAGGTAGGATTTAAGAAAGTGACAGAGAAGTAACATAAATGATCTGTGGAGTCATTCTACTTCACTCAACCACCTGCCAGGTCAACCTTTTCAGTGAGGGATTAATAACACTCTCTTTTGTAAAAGCTACTATTATTTTGGCCTCTACCGAAGCTGCTGAACGCATATCCTAGCTCATATACTGCTGACCTTTATATAATTAAGGCCTAGCAAGTGGGCTATAAGAGATTATTGAATGGTAGCAGGAGCCAGTTACACCTGATTCAAACTACACTGCAGCACTGAACCAAATGCCACCTCAACAGGGCAGCCAACTCTTAGCAGAAGATGAAATTTGACTCAGCACCAGTAATAAGGGTGCATGAAATAAGCTCACAATGGGAAAAAGACATTGTAGAGGAAATTGTGATCTTTGAACTGTCTGGACCTGCTTAGAATCTATGGTATAGAAACAGTTTATTTAATTGAAGAGTAGTTGGTATGCTAAATGAAGTTGAGATCAACGCTAAGAACATTTTCACACCCCATGAATAAAATAGATCCCGTCTGTGCCTCTATCCAGCAGCATTCAAGAAGAGGTGGAGCCCTCTCTCTTTGGGAGAGAAACATGAATTTGGACTTAAAGGAATGGTAAGAATTTGTCTCATCTCATAAGAATGGAGTCATATGGGATTAGGGGGTGCCGTTTTTGTGGGTAGTATCAGTTTAGACACTCATGTTGTCTTTACAGTTGTAGGTCATGGAAAAGGAGTAGCGCTTCTTATGAAAGGACTTGAAGGTTGTTTCAGGGAGTAAGTAAAACAGACTAGTTTTTTCTTACAGTTCTCATCCCTGGCTCTTTCCTGGAGCCTGGTGCCTTCTCAAGCTAGGGTTTGGGAAGAGAGACTTTTAAACTATGTCTTAAAGCAGAAAAAATAGATATTCTTCTGCCATAATTCAGTATAGGAAATATACTAGTAGGAGAGCAAATAAAAAATGTGAAAGATACGATTGTCAAATATTGCAAATTGATGCAATAGTGCCATAAAGACAGCAAAGACCGCTGTTAAACTCTTCATATATCATTCTCCAGTCCCTATCCAGCAGTGGAAACTGCCAGTGCATATACTGACTGCCAGTCAAGAAAAGGTCCGTACTCAAAGGATGGCAAACGACCATGGAAGAGGGAGAGAGGGGCAAGGCAAGCACAAGAAAAAGCACTGTGGTAATGGGTTGAATTTATTTGACATATTTTCAGACTATGTTGATTGCTCTCTTTTGAATGCAATCTCATTTTTCAATCTTTCTTAAAAACGAAACATTTGTAGTTGAATATAAAATTTGAACTCTAAACAGTACAGAACACAGCATATTATCAATTATTGTAATCTGAACACTCTACTTTTAATAGAATATTACAGTGTTAGAGTCAGAAAATATTTTAGGGAAGATAAAACACCCAATTCAACCCTTACTCTTAAATCCTCCTTTTAGAGGTTAATATATAGAGAGCCAGAGTCAAGCAACTTTCACAAAGCCTGGTAGCTATGTAATAATAGAGTGGAAATAAGAATTCAAGTTCCCAAATTACATAACAGTTGCCTTAATTAATGCTGAGATTACGTTTATTTTTTCCAAAATTGCAGGACTTATAGTTTATGATTTACTAAAACTCCTTTTTTTATATCATTTAGCCAATGAAACATAAAGGCAATACCTAACAGGAGTTACTTGACAAATGGTGGTACAATTGAAAATGTACCCCCCTAATGGAAAGACACAAATCAGTATTGGAAATGCTCAGAAATGTATGAATGAATTCCAAACATAATTAGATATAAAAGAAAAAAAAAGCCTTTAAAATAAAGACTGAACTAGAAAGAACACCAAGAATAATTAAATACAACTGATAGTGTGCCTTAAAAGACATAGAAGGCACAAAACAAAAAAGTTTAAAACTTTAAAAAATAGAAAGAGATATAGGAAGGATTCAAGAGACAGTGATAATTTATTGCACCACCAATTTTCAATTGTACCACCATCTGCCAAGTATCTGATGTTAGATATTGACTTTATGTTTACTTAAATAAAAACTGTACTTTTAGAGCAAAAAACAAACGATTATAGCAAGTACTGACTCCTCTCTCTCTACAAAGCTGTACCAATGCTTTTATACTATAAAGTAATACTTGCAATAGATATATGTATTTACATTTATAAGTTAGTCAAAGACTGAACAGCATTGTATTTGGTGACACTCCTGTGACAGCAAAGATGTCTCTGTCACTATCTAGAACTTTAGAAAAAACAGCAGGGTCCAAAGTCTGTCCTTAACAATCTATATACATGCATAACATTTTAAACTCATTGTCTCCAGTTCATAAAGAACATTCACATATATCAGCCCAATCTTCATCAAAACTCTTATCATTAACCTCTTTTTCTATACAAAAAATTGATATTATCAAGTTTATATAGTCAGTTAACTGTGAACTAAAACTAATTTCTCTGATTCCAAATAAAATCTCACACTTCTAAAAAATTTAAAGGCCATTGTAAAATCTATAAAATACTGAACCAATGAAAAAACAAGGTAATGAAAAACTAAATAACCCCGGTTAATCTTTTGCAAGTCTCAAAACCGTGCTATTTTTGCCTCAGTTCTTTCTCTTTGTTTCTATATACCTTGTAGACATATTTGAAAGGTCTTACATATTTTTTTCTAATCCAGTTCTAATTTCTCCTCAAAGGTAACTACTATTTTAAATTTAGTGCTTGTCATCAGCAGGCATATTTTTATACCTTTACATTTAGTAATTTTAAAACGCAAACCACATAAATATATGTTTTTAAAATGTATACATATGGTATCCTACCACTGTACTTTATATTATTATAATTCATCCAAGTAAGATTTTTCCCATTTACACAGCATAAATTTATTCATTTTACATGCCACATAATATTCGTTTGAACAAATTTATTTATCTTTCTATTAGTGTAAATTTAGATGTTGGCAATTTTCACTATTAAAAAATGGCTACAAATGAATACCCTTCTACATGATCTGAAGCCATTTCTTTATGTTATGTTTATATATCCAGTTTAAACTTTCTGAATCATAAGCATAGGCTATCTCAATTTCTCTAGAAATGGCCAAAGTGTTCTCTTATTTGGCTTTACCAACTAGCGCTAGCACTCAATACCATACTATTATTTTTTACTTTTTGAGATGGAGTCTCACTCTGTTGGCCAGACTGGAGTGTAGTAGAGCAATCTTGGCTCACTGCAGATTGCAGCCTCTGCCTCGCAGATTCAAGTGCTTCTTGTTCCTCAGCCTCCCGAGAAGCCGGGATTACAGGCATGTGCCACCACACCAAGCTAATTTTTATATTTTCAGTAGAGATGGGGTTTCACCATGTTGGCCAGGCTGGTCTTGAACTCCCGACCTCAGGTGATTCACCTGCCTCAGTATCCCAAAATGCTGGGATTACAGGTATGAACCACCATGCCAGGCCTCATATTATGTTCTTTATGCCATCATTTAAACATAATTCAAAGAAGTACATTATTCTGTTTTAACACTCTATAATACTATATGAACTTTTAAATACTCCTTACAAATCAGTGCTTACTTCTTAATTTGCAGATCAGATAACGAGGGTAAATTAAGGCAAGTATAAGAATTTGCAAAATATCTGGGTTTCACATCTATTGAAAAGACACATACATCTAGAATATTTTCTGAGTATATTGGAATGGAAATGAAACCCAATCTTCTTCCTTGTTACAGTTATTTTTATTACTTCTTGTCATTTAGTAGTGTTGTGCATTTTTGCACAATGTAAGGTAATTCAAAAATAGAATATGAATTGAAAGTATGTACTTTGCATACAAATCTATGTAAAATTCCTATATATTAAAGCATTGAGAAATTATTAAAACATATTTGCATTTAAGCTGTGCTTAATATCCAACTCTGTAACTGAAAGCTAAGTTAGTAAAAATTTTATTTTCATATATAAAGCATAATTGTAAATTTTCCTCCCATGTTTCTCTCTTTTTTATGATATGTTTTTCAAAATGAGTACTTGAGGAATAAAGATATAGACCACATAGGCATTTCTCTTTGCTTAGAAGAGACACATTTAGGAAATGAGAAAGAAATGAACCAAAATAAGGAGTTTTCACAAGTGCTCTGAATAAAGCATAGGATGCTTCAGCATGCATATGCTAGCAAATGCTATCACATTAACTCAATATTCTAGATGAGTTTTATCCTAAACAATTTCTTCTACTCTACCTTCCTAACTGATGAAAGACCTGTATGCATAATATTCTCTTTAATATCTATTCTATTCAGATATCATCTTTCAAGCATCTTGAAATGATTGTAATAGCAAATGGCTGAAATTTTTAAAAGCTAAATCAGTGATAGCTTTGATACTGTGCCATCATTATGTTAGAGACATTACAGAGACTGATGTATAACTCAGATGTTTAGAACATAGAACTATTGCTTTTCATTATTGCCTTTCTTTCAATTTAATATAATTGTTTATTCAAGAAAGCACATCATAGTATGTTTATCTCTGCTGTATATTGTTTTAGATGACTTTGCCCATATGTTTTGCCAAAAATAATTGTTCTTCACTAGTATCACAGAGGAAGACATTGTGACACTTACCATCTCAATATCATCCATAATATTGGCTACTGTTCCCTGTTCTTTGTTTTACTATCAAATCACAAGGGAAACACTAATCTGGTTTTCTTCATGTATAGCACAGATGCTATTTCTCCCAGTTCAGGTGTGCAAAATTATTATTACAATATTTTTATTATATTTTATTTAAGTACTGGGATACAAGCGCAAATTTTGCAGGATTGTTACATAGATATACACATGCCGTGGTGGTTTGCTGACTCCAACCTTCCATCATCTATATTAGGTATTTCTCCTAATGTTAACCCCCCCCCAATCTTCCCACCCCCTGCAATCCTTTCCCTAACCCCCCACTTCCCAACAGACCCCAGTGTGTAATGTTTCCCTCCCTGTGTCCACATGTTCTCATTTTTCAACACCCACTGATGAATGAGAACAAGCGGTGGTTTTCTGTTCTTGTGTCAGTTTGCTGAGAAAGATGGTTTCCAGATTCATCCATGTCCCTGCAAAGGACATGAACTCATCTTTTTTTATGGCTGCATAGTATTCCATGGTATATATGTACCACATTTTCTTTATCCAGTCTATCTCTGATAGGCTTTTGGGTTGGTTCAAGTCTTTGCTGTTGTAAGCAGTGCTGGAATAAACATATGTGTGCATGTGTCTTTATAATCGAATGATTTATAATCTTTTGGGTATATACCCAGCAATGGGATTGCTGGGTCAAGTGGAATTTCTATTTCTAGGTCCTTGAGAAATCGCCACACTGTCTTCCACAATGGTTGAACTAATTTACACTCCCATCAGCAGTGTAAAAGTGTTCCTATTTCTCCACATCCTCTCCAGCATCTGTTGTCTCCAGATTTTTTAATGATTGCCATTCTAACTCGTGTGAGATGGTAGTTCAATGTGGTTTTGATTCGCTTTTCTCTAATGACCAGTGATGATGAGTTTTTCATCTGTTTGTTCACCACATAAATGTCTTCTTTTGAAAAGTGTCTGTTGATACTTTCACCCACTTTTTGATGGGGTGGTTTGTTTTTTCTTGTAAATTTGTTTAAGTTCTTTGTAGATTCTGGATATTAGTCCTTTGTCAGATGGGTAGCTTGCAAACATTTTTTTCCCATTCTGTTGTGCAGAATGTGCAGAAGCTCTTAAGTTTAATTAGATCCCATTTGTCTATTATTGCTTTTGTTGCCATTGCTTTTGGTGTTTTAGTCATGAAGTCCTTGCCCATGCCTATGTCCTGAATGGTATTGGCTAGGCTTTCTTCTAGGGTTTTTGTGCTGTTAGCTCTTATGTTTAAATCTTTAATCCATCTGGAATTAGTTTTTGTATAAGGTGTAAGGAAAGGGTCCAGTTACAGCTTTCTGCACATGGCTAGCCAGTTTAACCAACACCATTTATTAAACAGGGAATCTTTTCCCCATTGTTTGTTTTCGTCCGGTTTTTCAAAGATCAGATGGTTGTAGATGTGCGGCATTACTTCCGAGGCCTCTGTTCTGTTCTATCAGTGCTCTACATGTTCAGAGAAACTTCTCTAGTAACAAACTATAGAAATGATTCCTGAAAGTATAGTCTTTATTACAATCTTAAATAATATCATAACAAGAAAGAGAGTTAAATCACTTGAAAACATTGAAAAACACAATAGCTTGTCATGGAGGAATGTAAATTAAAAATAAAGAAACTCCAAACTGGTAAATAAATATGCAATAAACAAAAAAAGAGGTGCATAGTATCTTCAGGTGTTCTTCATAGAAACAGAATCTTTCTGAAATATTTCGAGGACTGGATGAAATTTTATGTTCATTTTTCTGAATTAAACAATAATTTTAATATATCAAAGTTTAAAAGTTTTCTTATTTTAAATTTTCTACATTTATTTTAATTGCATATTGTGTTAAATGATTTTAATTACCAACATTAAACAATATTCAATAATTGCTTGAGTTAAAATTTTCACATTTCCACAATTAAGTAGAAAGTATGTGGAGAGTACATCTCTTTCACTCATATGTCTTTCGTTATAAATATTTTTAACTTTTGGCATGGACTGTCAAATGAACAACTGACTTTGTAAGTCGCTAACTTCACAAGGCAGGCAAATTACTAAAAATGACAATTTACAAGTCATCTCATTTGAAAAACTATTCCAATATTTACTGTATGGTAGTTTACCAATTATTTGTAATTTTAGAAGTGTTAAATAAGATTTTGAGAACCCACAATAGTAGCCCTGGCTGTCACTGCCAGCGTATTTTAAGAAAATGATGTAATATCTTTATTTTAAAAAGTATGCAACCAAGAGTTGCTGTGATGATGGTACCATCTGTTTGTGGCCGGTATAAGATACTATATGACCAAAGCCTTCACTACTGTTGCCTTTCTACTTTCTCAAAGAGAAAAGAAAATCAGACAAATGATGTGCTCTCATTTATTCTTAAAATTTAATCCTAAAATAGGTCATTCCATTTCTGAAATTCTTTTATGACATGGACATATATATCTTTATAACTACAGAGGTTTCTGACTTAATGATGGTTTGACTTAGGATTTTTTAACTTTACAATGGTGCCAAAAAGATACACATTCAATACATACATTCTTCAACTTACAATGAGGTTACATCCTGATAAACCTATCATAAATTGGAAATAACATTAAGTCTAAAATGCATTTTTTTTTTTTTTTTTTTGAGACAGAGCCTTGCTCTGTTGCCCTGACTGGAGTGCAGTGGTGCCATCTCAGGTCACTGAAAACTCTGCCTCCTGGGTTCAAGCAATTCTCCTGCCTCAGCCTTCCGAGTAGCCAGTATTATAGGTGCCCCCTACCACACCTGGCTAATTTTTGCATTTTTAGTAGAGACGGGATTTTACCATGTTAGTTAGGCTGGTCTCGAACGCCTGACCTCGTGATCTACCCTCCTCGGCCTCCCAGAGTGCTGGAATTACAGACGTGAGCCACCATACCCAGCCCTAAAATGCATTTTCAACTTACCATGCTTTTGATTTATGATGGGCTTATAGGGATATGACCCCATCCTAAGTTGGGGAGCACCTATATCTTATTTACTCTTTTTTTCCCTAGGCCTTGAATGCTCACCTAAGAAAAGTCCCTTTCCCCTTTCTCTTTGACCTTCCCTTCTATTGCTGCTGCTAATGATAATGATAATGATAATGTTTTCTCTTCTTTTTCTCCTTGCTCAAACAAATTTAATGTAGTCTGATAATGCATAACTCTTCTAGTGTCAAGGAAATGGAAACCTGAAGTGTTTCTGTCACCTTGGCTATCCCCAGAATTCTCTTTTGCATGCCTCAGGTATCTCTCTTGTCCTTGCTGTCATTCATTCTCCTTCCTACCACTCAGTAAACATCTCTTAAGCCCTATGCACTCACATTGAGTTACTCAGTGACAATATCAGAATAATTAAGTTAAAATTCCTGATCAAAAAATAGAAACTCATTTTCAATGTGACTAATTTTCAATCTTGCTAACAATAATATTACTTTGTTTCATTATTTTTTCAGAGAAAATAAGGTTTACTGAAGTTATTTCATGGGTTAAATAGGTTGTGTGATAGCCAGCCCTTGTTTACATTATTTATATAGCATTGTTTTTACAGGAAAAATAGTCTGAATCTCAATTCACTGCTTAAAAACATGGTTGTGAAGACTTCCCATCTATAACGCAGCCTGCCTGTAATATCTTGAACTTTAAATTGCACCTTTTCTCAGAACAATTCAAATATCTGCATATGTAATATCACTGGGTCTTGTTTGTTTATACTCAGCCTTCGTTTCATAAATGATTTAAAACAGATTACACATGTAACAAAATAATAATGCAACATAAATAAGGAAAAGAAGTAGGGCTACTGGGAAAAAAAAAATTGTAAATGAAAGCAGAAGCCCAAGCCTGGAGCTGGGTGTGGGCCAGCCAAGCCAGTCCATATGTGTAGGTATGAGTGCCTGTTGAGCTGCCATAGGTAACCATGAGGACACTGGGCATTATCACTAAAGGCTTCATTTTAAAGTCTCTTTTTGAGTTGATGCTTGAAAGTTGGTGAACATGTAGGCTGTGGAAATTCGATGAGTAAGTGTAAAGGTTGGCATCCTTTTGGGAAAACTTAGAAGCCTTTTAAAAATATTTCCTTAAACATAGAAAAATCACACTTCTACCTAGAAGTGAATTTCAGAGTGATGTATTAAAGAATTCAGAAATTTGTCTGAACAAATCACTTAGGATTCTCTCTGACATAATGTAGTGGCTACTTTGGTCCACAAATTTTACCACAGAAAGGTGTCTAAAATGATTGGAGGTTGGAAGATTTTAACAACACATGTTTACTTGTAGCTAATGCAAATTAATAATAATACAACTTATAAAAATATTATGAAATGTCTCTTTTAGTGAGTGACAATGCAGTCATGTTATCAATAAATAAGGTGATATCATTTAGTCTTAAAATATTTCTCATCATTTAGATATGAGACATTTTATTATTTTCATTTTACAAAAGCAAAAATGAGGTGGTAAAGGAAAAGAAGAGTTTAGTGAAAGTTAAGCCAAGAACTAAAGGTGTAGTGCTAGGCATAGACACTTCATATTTGCTGGCTAGTTGATTTTTTAATATCTATATGTATAACAATTGAATCAAAACAGGTAATAGCTTTAAATAACTCTGCTTTCTCATATAGATGGTCACAAATCTCATGGCGATGGAAATTTAGAATATTGGTCTATTCTATTTCCATAACTATGCTAGTACAGCAGTCACTGAATCCTAAATAACAGTCAGTAAGAAAGCCTTAATGAATTTTTAGTGTTAAATCAAAGACATTAAGTTTCTAAATTGACTCATGTATGTACATATTACTTCCTTTGGCCCTTTGTAAGAATTTGCTTTATCCAAATTAATTGCCTACTTAGAAAATGAACTTTGCTAGTGTACATAATGTTTCTTAGCTTTTAAAATATATTTCACATTGTGGTAAATAAGGACATTTAATCCAATCATACTTTAGAAATGTGCCTCCAAGATTACCTTGAAAAACAGTTTTAATTAATTTCTAAATGTTTTACTTTTGCCCCCAGTATAACAGGGCTTATTTTAAAATATGATGGCCATGTAAAATATAATAAAGTCCTAAGTATATGTTGAAATGCCTGTCTTAATTCCTTCCTTTTTTTCTTTTCCCCCAAGAAACCTACAAAAGTAAAAATCAATTACACTAATGAAAAATAAAACAGTCCCCATTGAAATTACAGAGCTCTACATAAACAACAATCAAAAAGGTGAAATTAGAATATTTAATAATTTTAACTTTTCATTGTATTGAAATAAATTCTGTTTAGTATGCGTTTCTGAATAATTTATGTAAATGTGTTCAAATGAAACATTTGGGACTAGAGACAATATTAAAGATCAGTATTTTTAAAACATAAGCAGCTTGTTTCTTTGTCAAATTTTCACGCAAAAATGGTGCATACACAAATATTTCCACTGGAAGCGGTTTGTAGAATATAGATAATGCTGAATTGGAGCTGGATATTTGTGTTGTATTTAGCATATATAGAGCTTAATTGAGACAATTCATTTTGAGAGTAACCAGTCCGTAAATATGTATTGGCCATTATATCCTTAACACTGAACTAGTGGTTTTTGTTTTGGGGATAAGGAGATATTGAAGAAGTTTAGAACATAGGGTCTGCTTTTAAAGAAACTAAAATCTAACTTTCTATTAGCAACCCTCTGTCAACAGATACTCAACTTTTAAAAATAGTTTTTAAGAAAACACAATCCCTCCCAAAGTAAAGGAGAAATCAAGAAGAGTTCGAACACAAAAAGATTTAGGAGGTGTTCTGAACAGTTAATAAATATTATGATCTGACTGAGATGTGATTAAAACCAAGTGTAGGAAGTGTCTATGTTCAATGAAGCGGTGGTTGTCACATTGCCATTTCTGCCACGAAAATTTTATTTCACCCTTGAAAACAACTCTCTTCATTAGTAAAGGTATAATTCAGCTACTTGGATATGGTTATGCAACTCTTTAATACTAAAAGCAGAATCACAGTTCCTGTTTTTCTTTTCCTTGAAAGGAGGTGAAAATCTGACAGCTCAAAATGAAGCAAAAACCCAAGATTAAAACAGACACCATTTTGTGCCCACTCAGTCTTCTTTCCAGGGTCATACATGTGTAAGTAGCTGTTTGTTTATAGTCGAGACCTTCTGTGGGTAAATCTGGCAGGATATCAAAGACATTTAGCATAGATATTTCATTTTCAATGCATGTGTCTATTTTTTTCCCTGTTGATGAACCAAATATAACACATGCAGATGATTTTTAGGAATTTATTTTAAATCATAAGTGTTTCTTTTTTCTTTTTCTGAATGTTCACAGTAGCTGGGAGACAAGTGTTTGCTTACCACTCTCCCCCCAACACGGCATTGAATGGTTGGGTGGAACTGAACATGAGATTGCATAATGTACTTCCCTGCTTTGATATCTCCATATTTAATCCAGGGATTAATCATATATCTACCAATCTACTAACCATCCATAATCTATTCATCTGTTAATCATCTATAATTTATCAATCAGTACTTCATGGCATAGTCTTTAAAAATATGATCTTTGGACTCAGTGAAATCTGAGTTTGAAGTCAGGGTTCATCTCTTATTAGCTAAGGGGCTTTAGGCAAATTACTTAACCTCTCTAAGACTAATTGGCTTATCAATTAAAACAAAGCAATTAAAACATTAATTTGATTTAAGATATTATGAAGATTAAATGAGATAATCCAAGCAAAGTGCCCAGCACATTACTTGACATATAGTAAATGTTCAATAAATGTTAAGGATTCTTCTTCTTCCTTTTTTTTTTACTGAAAATAATAATCATTTTCAAAATAATAGGTCTTTTTTTTACTGAAAACAATCATTTTCAAAATAATAGGTCATAAATTTGAAGGAAAGATCATTTCAATATTTTAGCTTAATATATGGTAATATTTTATTCATTTATGAAAAACTCATGATTTCAGTTAATTACAGGTAATACTGAGAATAAAATTTATCTTTCAGAAGTCATTCAGCTTTCCAATTCTGATATCTCCATACCAAGGATATGGTTTCTCCCTTTTCCCAATCAGAATAACATTTTTTTTCTAGTGCTCCTTTTTTTCAGTAGCAAAATATTTGCATTTATATCTTAAGTTAATGTTATCTCTCTGTGATAATTTTTGGTGTTTTTGTTTGTTTTGAAATGCTGTCTTTATCTAGCTTGAGGCCCTGGCTAGCTGCAGGTCAGTTTCCCTTCTTGAGTAGCTGATTAATTTCACACTTCAACCACACATTAGAGGCACTATGCACCAACCCTAACTGCCCTGGGGCCAGATAATAGATAACTAGCTCTTGTGTCCTGGAGTCCTGGAAATTACCCAAATTAGCCAATCCACAAGGAACCTAAGGGCCTAACTAACACCTCACCACTTGCCACACCTAAGCTGCCCCTCCAGTTCCAGCTTGCCGTTTACTCTTTCTCTGGATACAACCCCTTCTGTGGTGCTGTGCGACAGCCTTTTCTCTTGTGGCGCTATAAGTAACAAAGAGTTCTACCTCCCATCAGTCCAAATATCTTGCTGTGTTCAGTCACCGAAATAGTCTTTAAATCTTGTAAAACTCTCCCTAAAGCCATTGTGCTCTCTTACTAGATAGAAAAATTTTCTTGTATGTTATAGGGGTTTTATTTTATTTTTTTTTATTCACTATTTTTGATAACTATAAATAAGTGTTTCCACTATGGAAAACATGACTGGGGAATGGGTTTTATTTTAAATACGTAGTTTTTAATTATGTTTAGAAATAATATATGATGATGTTAGAACGTACTGAACATACAAAAAATTAGGAAAATATTCATTGACAAACTAAGAAATAGCTAATATTTAAGTTCAGTTACTTTCTAACAGTTTTTATCCACATTTTATCTGTACCTATTTTATTCACATTCACATATATATATATATATAACCATATATATGGAGATATAGCCATATCTGTATATTCATATATATATTTATTTATATCCATATTGAAAGACATAGTTATATAATATCTTTTTTTTATTTGTACAAAGAGAAATCTTTCTAAATAAATCAGAATCCATGCCTCTCCCTCAGAATTCGGATCACAATATAATTAAATAAGTATGCGTATACTTATTTGAGGTTTATAACTGCACTTCTACATTCTATTATGAGGACATGAGTTGTAACTGGAGGGTGTATATCTGTAGTGTATAATGTGAAACAAAGCAGGATAGGTATATTGAGACACTACATGGGTGACAAACAGGACTTATCTTTCTCTATTTTATCCTCTTTATAGACTAGTGGTTCTCAACCAGAGGAAATTTTGTTTCTGTGGGACACTGAAGGCAAATATCTCAGGGATAGGGTGCCGAGGCATAGAGTGAGTATCCAAGTATTCTGCCAAATATCCTACTATAAATAAGACAGCACCCTCCCCACTCCCAAAAGAATATTTCAACCCAAAATGTCAATAGTCCAAGATTAAGAAGCACTGGGATAGACTGATGATCTTGAAAATGAGATATTTGAACCTAACAGGTGATGAAAAAATACATGAGAGTTTGGAAATAAGACAGTAATATGTTATCGTTCATCTCATTTTAAAAACTTTTTTTGAAAGTAGATTTTATAGCATGCAAAGTATACATTTGTAATGCATCTCTGATGGTTAATACTGAGTGACGACTTGATTGGATTGAAATATATGAAATATTGATCCTAGATGAGCCAAAGGAGATTAACATTTGACTCATTGGGCTGGGAAAGGCAGACCCACCCTTAATTTGGGTGGGCACAATCTAATTAGCTGACAGCACAGCTAGAATATAAGCAAGGAGACAAATGTGAAAAGAGAGACTGGTCCAGCCTCCCAGCCTCCATCTTTCTCCCATGCTGATGCTTCCTTCCCTCAAACATTGGACTCCAGGTTCTTCAATTTTGGAACTCAGACTGGCTTTCCTTGCTCCTCAGCCTGCAGACAGCCTATTGTGGGATCTTGTGATCATGTGAGTTAATATGAGTTAATGCTTAAAACACACACACACACACACACACACACACACACACACACACACACATATACACACACATATATTCCGTTAGTTCTGTCCCTGTAGAAAACCCTGACAAATATAGATTTTGTGTATATATGTGTGTGTGTGTGTCTGTGTGTATATACACATACATATATATGAATATGCATATATATATATATATATATATATATATATATATTCCATTAGTTCTGTCCCTGAAGAGAACCCTGACTAACACAGATTCTGTTGCCAGGAGTGGTTTTGGAGAAACAGAATATTAATGATAGAGTCCTTTTTTTGATTTTGGGGTGTCTGGAGTTGGCTACTTAATATGATTAGAAACAAAAATGCTAAGGGGTCTACTTCTAATAGTTTGGAGAACACTTATGGTCCTTGGCATGAACTGTTTAGAGAGTTATGCAAAATAAATATGTTTGACACTCCTGGTTCATTGCTCATGATAGGCAGGGAGTTTAGTGATTCTATGCATAATACTTTTGACCATATGTGGAGAACAAAGGAACATAATGAAGCTGGTTCGTTGCTCCGAAGTTCAGTGGACAAAGTGATGAAAGAAAATAGTATACTCAGAGGTTCTATCTCCTGGCTTCATAAGCAGATACTGAGCCTCAACATAGAGTTGGATCAGGCTGAATTTATTGATTTAGGCCCAGTAAGTAGAAACCCTCCATTTAATGTTGCAGTTTGGGGAGTTAAAAAAAGTCCTGATAGTTTATTTGCTTTGTTAGCTGAAATATGGATTTAAGGATGGCCCACTGCGAGTGAGCTGGAGGTGCCTGATGTCCGTTAGTTTAATGTAGAAGAAGGGATCCAAAGGCTTAGGGAGATTGGGATGGTGGAGTGGATTAGTTGCTTTGACCTACTCATCCTAGTTGGGAGGGTCCAGAAGATATATCCTTGACCAATGCCTTTGAAATACATTTGTAAGGGCAGCACCTGCATCTTTGAAGAGCCCTGTAATTGTTCTTCTCTTATGTCATATCTAACAGTGGGACTGCAGTCACTTAACTACAAAATTTAAATACAATGGGAATAATTGGATCCCACGGTGTCAGGGGCCAGGTGGTGGCACTCAACCATCAAAGGCAAGGTGAGCGTAGCTACCATAATGGACAGTAGAGGCAAAGCAGCAATCAGCATAGTCTGACTCACATAGAGCTCTGGCATTGGCTAATTAATCACAGTGTTGCTAGAAGTGAAATTGATAGGAAACCTACTGCATTCCTACTTAATTTATACAAGCAGAAAACTTCCAGGTCAAATGGACAAAAGATTAATTTGAATTATAAAAACAGAGAATCACTGCCCCTCAATCAATTTCCAGACTTGAGCCAATTTACAGACCCAGAACTCCTTGAATGAAGGAAAGGCCAGGTCCCCTTGAGGAAGACCCCCACTACATTACCAACAATTTATGCAGTGAATCTTTCTCCTTTCCTTCCCTGAGGAGATCTCCAGCCTTTTACCAGGTAACTGTGCATTGGGGAAAGAAAAATGATCAGAATTTTCGGGGACTACTAGACACTGGCTCTGAGCTGACATTGATTCTAGGGGACCCAAAACATCACTGTGGTCCTCCAGTAAAGTAGGGGCTTATGAAAGTCAGGTATTAATGGAGTTTTAGCTCAGGTCTGACTTACAGTGGGTCCCTGAACTCATTCTGGAGTCATTTCCCCAGTGCCGGAATGCATAATTGGCAAAGACATACTTAGCAGCTGGCAGAACTCCTACATTGGCTCCCTGACTGGTATGGTGAAAGCTATTATGGCAGGAAAGGCTGAATGGAAGCCATTATAGCTGTCTGTGCCTAGAAAACTAGTAAATCAAAAACAATACCACATCCCTGGAGGAACTGCAGAGATTATTGGCAACATCAAGGACTTGAAAAATGCAGGGGTGTTGATTCCCACCGAGTCCCCATTCAACTCTCTCATTTGACCTGTGCGAAAGACAGAAGAATCTTGGAGAATGACAGTGGATTATTGTAAGCTTAACCAAGTGGTGACTCCAATTGCATCTGTAGTACCAGATGTGGTTTAATTACTTGAGCAAATTAACACATATCTTGGTACCTGGTATGTAGCAGTTGACTTGGCAAATGCCTTTTTCTCCATTCCTTTCCATAAAGCCCATCAGAAGGAATTAGCCTTCAGCTGGCAAGGCCAGCAATACACCTTTGCTTTACTACCTCGGGGATATATCAGCTCTCCAGCTCTGTGTCATAATCTTACTCAGAGAGACACTGATCACTTTTCACATCTGCAAAATATCACATTGGCTCATTACATTGATGACATTATGCTGATTGGATCCAGCAAGCAAGAAGTATCAAACCCATTGGACTTATTGGTAAGACATTTGTGTGCCAGAGGATGTGAAATAAATTCAACTAAAATTCAGGAATCTTCTACCTCAGCAAAATTTTTAGGGGTCCAATGGCGTGGAGCCTGTCAAGGTAGTCCTTCTACGGTGAAGGATAAGTTGCTGCATTTGGCCCCTCCTACAACCAAGAAACAGGCACAACACCTAGTGGGCCTATTTGGATTTTGGAGGCAATGTGTTCCTCATTGGGAGTGTTACTCCAGCTCATTTATCAAGTGACTCTAAAGGCTGCCAGTTTTGAGTGGAGTCCAGAACAGGAAAAGGCTTTGCAACAGTTCCAGGTCGCTATGCAAGCTGCTCTGCCACTTGGGCCATATGACTGGGCAATCCAAGGGTAATTAAGGTGTCAGTGGCAGATAGGGATGATGTTTTGAGCCTTTGGCAGGGTCCCACCAGGTGAATTACAGTGGAGGCCTCTAGGGTTTTGGAGCAAGGCCTTGCCATCTTCTGCAGGTAACTACTCTCCTTTTGAGAGATAGCTCTTGGCCTGTTACTGGGTTTTGGTGGACCCTGAATGTTTGACTATGTGTTATCAATTCACCATTTGACCTGAACTGCCTATCATGAGCTGGGTGCTTTCTGACACATAGCCGTAAAGTGAGTTGTGCACAGCAGCATTCCATCATCAAATGGAAGTGGTATATACCTAATCAAGCTTGAGCAGGTCCTGAAGAGACAAGTAAATTACATGAGGAAGTTGCTCAAATGCCCATGGTCTCCACTCCTGCCACCCTGCCTTCTCTCCCCCAACCTGCACTGAGAGCCTCATGGGATGTTCCCTATGATCAACTGACAGAGAAAGAGAAGACCAGGGCCTGGATTACAAATGGTTCTGCACAATAATATGTAGGCATTGCCCGAAAGTGGACAGCTGCAGCACTATAGACCCTTTTTAGGACATCCCTGAAGGACAGCAGTAAAGAGAAATCTTCCCCATGGGCAGGACTTCGAGCAGTGAGTCCAATTGTGCACTTAGCATGGAAGGAAAAATGGTGAGATATGCAATTATATGCTGATTCATGGGCTGTAGCCAATGATTTGGCTGGATGGTTAGGGACTTGGAAAAAGCATGATTGGAAAATTGCTGACAAAGAAATTTGGGAAGAGGTATGTGGATGGACCACATATGTGGATGGAATAGGTATGTGGATTAACCACTCTGAGTGGTCAAAAACTGTGAAGACATTTATATCCTATGTGAGTGCTTATCAGTGGGTGACCTCAGCAGAGGAGGATTTTAATAATCAAGTGGATGGGATAACCCATCCTATGGACACCACTCAGCCTCTTTCCCCAGCCATCCTGACATCGCCCAATGGGCCCATGAACAAAGTGGGCATGGTAGCAGGGATGGAGGTTATGCATGGGCTCAGCAACATGGACTTCTATTCAACAAGGCTGACCCAGCTACCAGCACTGCTGAGTGCCTGATTTGTCAGCAGTAGAGACCAACATTAAGCCCTCGATATGGCACGATTTCTCAGGGTTATCAGCCAGTTACCTGGTAGCAGATTGATTCAATTGGAGCTCATCCATCATGGAAAGGGCAAAGGTTTGCCCTCATGGAATAGATATTTACTCAAGATAGGGTTTGCCTACACTGTACTCAATGCTTCTGCCAAGACTACCGTCTGTGGACTCACAAAATGCCTTATTACTCATACCTAATACCATTATGGTATTCCATGCAATATTGCCTCTGACTAAGGCACTCACTTTATGGCTAAAGAAGGGTGGCAGTGGGCTCATGTTCATGGAATTCACCAGTCTTACCATGTTCCCCATCATCCTGAAACAGCTGGATTGATAGAATGGTGGAATGGCCTTTTGAAGTCACAATTACAATGCCAGCTAGGTGACAATACTTTGCCGAGCCAGGCAAAATTCTCGAGAAGGCTGTGTATGCTCTGAATCACCATCCAATATATGGCACTCTTTTTCTCACAGCCAGGATTCACGGGTCCAGGAACCAAGGGGTGAAAGTGGAAGTGGCACCATTCACAATCCCCCCTAGTGATCTACTAGCAAGATTTTTGCTTCCTGTTCCTGTGACATTCTGTTCTGTTGGCCTAGGGGGTCTTAGTTCCAGAGGGAGGAATGCTGCCACCAGGAGACACAACAACAATTCCATTAAACTAGAAGTTAAGATTGCCATCTGGACACTTTGGGCGTCATACCTTTAAGCAAACAGGCTAAGAAGGGAGTTAAAGTGTTGGCTGGGGTGATTGACTGAAACTTTCAGGATAATATCAGTCTACTATTCCAAAACAGAGTTAAAGAAGAGTATGCCTGGAATACAGGAGATACATTAGGGCATCTCATTAAGTATTACCAAGCCCTGTTCTTAAGGTCAATGGGAAACTAAAACAGCCCGATTCAGACAGGACTACAAATGACACAGCCCCTTCAGGAATGAAGGTTTGGATCACTCCACCAGGAAAGAAATCACAACCTGCTGGGGTCCTTGCTGAAGTCAAAGGAAATACAGAATGGGTAGTGGAAGAAGGTAGTCATTAATACCAGCTATGACCACATGACCTGCTGCAGAAACAAGGACTGTAATTATCATGAGTAGTTCTTTCGTTAAAAACATGTTTGTGCATGTATACACTTGTACTAAGAAAACATCTTCATTTTATTTCCTTTCTCTTTTATCATTGGGACATAAGATTTATTGGCATCACATCAGCATTTAAGTATTGTTAACTTTATGTAATAGTATTTGGGTTAAGGATTGGTGCATTTTTGGTTGTAAGAAGCATAGTTATATTATGTTAGCATAATTATTACCTTATTATTGTCTTTATTTATTCAAAGATTATGTATGATCCCAGGAGATGTGTATGGGTTCAAGTTGACAAGGAGTGGACTTGTGATGGTTAATACTGAGTGTCAACTTGATTGGACTGAAGGATACAAAGTATTGATCCTGGGTGTGACTGTGAGGGTGTTGCCAAAGGAGATTAATAATTGAGTCAGTGGGCTGGAGAAGGCAGACTCACCCTTAATCTGTCTGCACACAATCTAATCAGCAGCCAGGGCAGCTAGAAAATAAGCAGGCAGACAAATGTGAAAAGAGAGACTGGCCCAGCCTCCCAGCCTATATCTTTCTCCCTCTCTGGATGCTTCCTACCCTCGAACACTGGACTCCAAGTTCTTCAGTTTTGAAACTCAGATTGGCTCTCCTTGCTCCTCAGCCTGCAGACAGCCTATTGTGGGACCTTGTGATCATGTGAGTTAATATTTATTTAAATATATATATATATATATATATATATATATATATATATACACACACACACACACACATATATATGTATATACGGATATATATGTATATTTATCCATATATACATATATGTATATATATGTGTGTGTGTGTGTGTGTGTGTGTATATATATATATTCCATCTAGATAATCCTGACTAATACAGTATGTATGTATAAACAAAAACAAAGCAAAACAAATTCTGAGATCCCTCAGTCAACAGCATGGATGCTTCCTCTTCATCAAGGGGACGTCAAAATCAACCTGAAAATGTAGTTTAAGCCATGATGGGGAGTTGGAATTGGACAGGCCCCATTATACTCTCCACCCTGTGAAATTCAGGCACAGCGGACCAGCATTTACATTAAAACAGAACTCTTAAGACTGTTGAAACAGATTTTTTTGTGTGGCAATAAAACACCAAATTCCAGCCTGATTCTAGTATAGTATCATAGGACAGATAGCAGACCCTGAACAAATTTGAAGTAAAAAATATGCTTATATGACATATTTTGAACTGGTCCTGCAAAGCTTTCTCTTGTGAGAAAAATCTGCATTATATAGAGATTACCCATTCCTTTCCAGGTTTTTTCCCTGATCCAGGAGAAAATTAACCAAAAGTATGGCATCATGTTAGGCCTGAAAGAGCTCTGAAGCCTGCTACATGGAGGCTTCATGTGCATGATAAAACCTTTAACACAGATATTCCATTTTAATGATTACAGGTGTTAGATAATGACTCTTTTAACCAATTGCCAATCAGAAAACCTATAACCTACGACCCGAAAGGCCCCTCTCCCACTTCCCTCCCCACCTTTGACTTGTCGCACCTTTCCAGACATAACCAATATACATCTTATGTGTATTGATTGATGTCCTATGTCTCACTGAAATATATATATATATATATATATATATATATATATATATATTTCTCACTGATATATATATATATATATCACCAAACTGTAACCTGACCACTGTGGCACATGTTCTCAGGATCTCCTGAGGTTGTATAATGGGCCATTAGTCACTCATATGTGGCTCAGAATAAATCTCTTTAAATATTTTACAGAACTTGACTATTTTCATCAACATATGCAGCTTATAAATGGCTCCATATATGTTTGCATTTTCTTTTTTACTTTTTTTGTTTTACTAATGGGGTACACAGTCAAAATTTGTAGTCTCTTGTTTTAGAAAATAAGAAGTCATAAAAATTTAAGTGAATAGGTCATAAAAAAAAAACCAAGTGGTGGTAGTGTCGGGTTCTGTTGAAAACAAAGAAGACACTGAAGGCATGCACTTGCTGCAATATTCCAGGCAAGAAATCAGTAGAACATTCTTTGGGAGATCAATTTAAGACATATGTTTTTGAAATAAATTCAACAACATTTTTGGGGTTTCAGATTGCGTTTGAAAATTGAATAAGAACAAGGTGTTGGGAAGTAACTCCGAAGTTTCCAGTGGAGACATCTCATTGTTCTTTCTGCATCATATTTTAGATGATTGTTTGCAAGTCTCCCTGATTTCTGTAAATGGAGAGCTAGTATCTTGGAAGGTGACAGATGAGGTGAAAATTTAAAAGGACTCCAATGAGAACATGTGGATGGTGAAGGTACTATCAGAGATGAAATGTGAGAGGTAGTTTAGTAGATATTTTTTATTTGACAGGGTGTATGTGTTTGTCTTGGTCATTTTGATTCATAGTCAAAATGTAGTATATACGTCAGATAAAGATTTAGAGACTGCTTTATCTGCTAATTTGAAGCTGGAAGGATACATTTTAGTAGGAACTAAAAAGACAGAAAATGTTGGTGTTATTATTGAAATGTTGTGAATTATCTTGTACAGTTTTCTTTGATCACCACAAAGTAACCAAAGGTGGGAAGAGATGGAAGTGTTTGGACTATTGCAGAGCTGGGGATTGAAATATAGGGAAAATAATACAAGACTTAGAAGTTAAAATAACATCAGAAGGATTAGTAGGCATGATTTCAGGCTATAGAAGCAAGAGGGGAAGGAAAGAGAGGCTTTTATTAAATTAAGAGAATAGAGGTGATTTGAAGACAAGTTCTTGGTGAAGAACAGTCTACTTGGAGTAATGCATAATCATGGATTGTGGTCCAAGAGCACAATTTCTGGGTTTACAAATCTAGTTTTAAACATTACTATTTTCATAAGTCTACATAGAAGACTATCAAATATCAACACACACACATGCACAAACACAAATCCTATAAAAGAAATTTGGAAAACAAACCATTCATTTCAAACAATGAGGAGAAAAATAATGGAAAGTAATTTACTATTTGGTCTTAATAAACGCCATCTTCTCCTGGATTTTTCTCTTCCCACATAATTTCAGTAGCAATAAGTGTGTTTCATCTGGCCTTCCAGATTTCTCAGTGCACACCCCTCACACAAAAAAATTCTTTAAGTCCAATCCTGCAACTGTATTTTCTCAAATGGTGATGGAATAAAAGAGAGGGATGGGGGAGAGTGAAATTCATCATAGACACATTTGCTGAAAAAGTCTGGCAGATGAACAAAACATGATTTTTTGAGATGCTCTGTAATGGATAGTTCTTTTTTCTCACTTATGTACTTATGTGAAAGTAAGAAAGATAGTAAAGTGCAAAAAAAAAAAATCTACCAACTTAAAAAAATTACAAAATCTTAGCAGCTTTGACTGTAGCAACTTATAGTTAAGTTATCCAAATGCTCTTAAAGCTGCCTTTTTATTTTCTTTCATTTTGACACTATAATATAATGTTTCATTTTCAAAATCAGAATGTGAATAAGATAGATGCAGTAAATTGATAAATTCTACATCTGTGATTTTGTCTTCAGTGGTAGAAATAATGCCATATCTTAAGGTCAAAGGTTATTAACCATAAATCATTAAAACTACTGAGTTTCAAATATTTTTCTTATCTTCTAGAGGAAGAGGCCAAGAAGCATATTTAATTGTTTAACATTTTCTCTACACATTAGTTGGGCTACATTTTTATTTTTAAAGCAAAATTAAACAAATATGTCCACTTTAGGGAGATTCTATAAACTATTCAACTCAGTTTAGGTTAACAAGAAGTTGAAATCCATAATAAAATATGTTGTTGAATTGTCATTTTACTTACTAATTTCTTCATAGCTTTTTACATATTTTGAATACTTTCCTCACATTATTTTGGAAAGGAAAATATAGATTTTTTTTAAAAAGGGTTTTTGATGCTAACAAATAAGCTTATCTTTCTGGTACACACAAGATGGCATATTGAAGACATTTTTTCTTAATAATGTCTACTGGTAATCATTTAGAAATTGTGGAATCTCTATCGAGGCACATAATAAGCTACCACTGAAATGGAAAGATTGCTAGATTATCTCATTGACAGAGTTCACTCTTTTAGTTCTGTTCCCCCAAATAGCTCTCCACAATTTACTTTTAGGGCTATGTGCCCTAAACTATTTATGTGATTGCCAAGTACAAATTGTTCTGATATTCATACTGTCTTGTAGGGCACATTGCTCTGTTACAAAGAGGTTTCCTAAGGAATTTTATTGGAATTTTGGTGTTCGTAATGTTTCTTTTAATGAGATGATGAATTTATGGTTGGGATTATGACAAGAGTTCAAAGCCTTTTCACTGGAATAGAGATTACCTCTCCATAACTGACAAAATCTTTCAGTGCCATTGAAGCTGTTTCTCTGGCTGTAGACACAATACAGAATGAAGCTTCAGGAGAGTAGATATGACTTGCTCTTTGGAGATTTCTTCACATTTCTGCCTCTATCCTAAGGGCAAGTCTTTTTTTCCCCCATTTATTTATTTTATTGCATTTTAGGTTTTGGGGTACATGTGAAGAACATGCAAAATTGTTGTATAGGTACACACGTGGCAGTGTGATTTGCTGCCTTCCTCCCCATCACCTACATCT
>NW_016107419.1:3517635-3552635 GCF_001604975.1 Cebus imitator
TTTTTTTTTTTTTTGCCCTGGAATCTACTGTCCTGGTTCTCTGCTCTGTCCCCTTTTTAAACAGGCGAATGGGCGACTTCCCGTGGCTCCAGTCGCCAGCCAAAAGGGGCAACCAGACCGGTGTATTTTGTATGGAGAACCGCTGCTCCGGGGCGCCGACAAAGCAGCCGCATGGGGCGAAGCAGCGGCACCGGCCGGCATAGCCGCGCTGGCCGAAACAGCCGCGCTGGTGACCTGTGGAGATCCTCCTCCTGGGAATTTCCTAGTCTGTGGGCAATAAAAATGCGGCATCCACTCACCCTCTGCACTTTCACTGGGAGCTACAATCCTGAGCTGTTCCTAAATGGCCAACTTGGATCCTCCTCCCCTGGGCAAGTCTTATATACCAGCTTCAGAACAGGAACTCGACTGCCTAATCTAGATTGCTAATCTTCAAACCAAAACAGCAACCAAGAAATGGAACATGTAGCAAGCTAATTCTAATCTAATCAGCTTTTGAAATTTCAGTGACATTTATAAAATTTCATGAAAATTTATGAAAAGCTTTATGCACAAACATTTCCCCTTAACAGAATGGAAATGTTGAGGTGCAATTCATGTATCAGAAATAATGAAGGAGCTTGTGAGACAAGAAGGTTTTCAGAGCTTTCAAAAGAACAAATGTTGAGAAATTGTTGAGGTTGGAGAAGGTTTACACTGATTTTTTTTTTTTTTTTAACAGAGATGAGATATAACACTGGCTTGTTAGGGATCACCTAAATCTGGGGGCATATGGAAGCAGGTACTATAAATGCCATTCTGAAACATGTAGTCTTCAATCACAGGAGTAGTTTCATCAATATTTGGGAAAAAAAAAAAAAAAAAAAAAAAAAAAAGCATGGCATATTTAGCAAAGTAGATATGTAGCCTTCAAGAGGTATAAATTTAAAAGAGTAAAGTTGAATGAACTAGTCATTTTAGGTTGTTATTAAAATAAGAAACTTGAGCAAATGGCTGGATTTCTGAAAATGCTAAATTCGAATTCTGATTTGATAAAATACTTGAGTTTTTAAATTTAAGGATATCATTTAAATATTAATCTGTAAATGAAGAAAAAAAAGAATGGCTCTCACGATATAAGGATTTTGTGGAGAAATATGCAAGAACAACATGCCGCACAAATGCTAAATAATAGCAACAAGGGTGGTAATACTGCCAAATGAAACTTCTTTTTTGTCAATTAGTTTAATGTCGAGATTGAATCATTTCAAACGTTCACATAACAGGACTTTACTAATCACTATGAAGCATGGCCCAGTCCAGAGAAATCCATATGTCTTTTCAGTTCCCAGATCGGCAGTGCACAGATTTTTGAAATTGCTTTCTACTAATGTCCATAAGTAGATAAACAACACTAGACAAATAATGCTCTCGGAGTTTTGGGGTTTCATGTGTTTTTTTTTTTTTTTCTTTCTTACTTTTTATTTCTATGCTGTCTGTCATACCAAGGAGTATAACCTGCTGCTTAAAAATGGTGTTTAATAGCATATAGTAACTCTCAATTCAAATTCATTAAAAGCAATATGCACAAAGGAACATTTCAGAATTTTCAGAGTTTTTTTTTCTTTTTCCTCTTCTTAACTAAGAATTTGGACACATGAGTTCTTTTACTTTTGAATTCATCTAAGAGATGCTTCCTGCCTAATATTTAAACACCCCCCTGCCCTTTTTTTAAGTCTCGCCTGAATTCTGAGAGAAAATTTATTATTGTTCCTAACTTGGTAGAAAAAATGGAACATAATAACTAGTGTCTGACCATGTATGAGGATAATTTTTATCTCCTTAAAAATAAAAACCAGAATTGGGATAATGGAAAAGGTTAATAGCTTATCATTGTGTTTCTGAGAATTGTTTAGGAAAGGGTTAGATTCTTAGGGAGAAGTCTGTTGGAATAAAAATAAGGAAGGGTGCACTTTAGATGAAATAGTCTGTAATTTAAACCTGATATCTCTGTGTAAAAATTTTGTGATTTTAACCAAGTTCAGTTTCCTCATCCACAAAGTTAGGCATAATAATATGTATTTCTGTTAGTAAACTTGTGTATGTGAATGCACCTAATAGTAGATGGAGCAACAAAATAGCAAGGAAGGCCAAAAATGGTCAAATATCATCAAATTTATGTGATTTCTAATACATAGGAAAGGCTCAAATTTTATTAGGTAAAATCCAAATTTCTTTTTTCTTTCTTTGTCTTTTGCTTTCTTCTCAAGTTTATTTGCACATGCAAACATACTTCAGAGATATTATGAGTCCAGTTCTAGACTACAGCCTATAAAGTAAATTTCACAATAACACATGTCATGAATACTTTGGTTTCCCAGTGCATTCAAAAGTTGTATTTATGTTATAATATAGCTCTTTAGGTATGCAATAGCATTACGCCTAAACAAATGTATGCACCTTAGTTAAAAACTTCTTATTGCTTAAAAATGCTAACAATCATCTGAGCCTTCAGCAAGTTGTAATCGCTTTTCTGGTGGAGGGTCTTGCCTCAATGTGGATCCAGCTGCTTACTGATCAAGGTGTTGGCTGCTGAAGGTTGGAATCGCTGTGGCAATTTGTTAAAATAAGGCACAATGAAGTTTGCTGCACTGATTGACCCTTCACTAATGATTTCACCATAGTAAGTAAGGCTGTTAGCTAACATTTCTCTCACAGTAGAACTTCTTTATATATTAGAGTCAATCCTTTCAATCCCTGCTGCTAATTTGTCGACTCAATTTATGTAATATTCTAAATACTTTGCTGTCATATCAATGATGTTCAAAGCGTATTCACCAGTGGAAGATTCTATCTCAAGAAACCATTTTCTCTGCTAATCCATAAGAAGCAATTCCTCATTCTTTCAAGTTTATAATGAGATTGCAGCAATTCAGTCATATCTTTAGGCTCCACTTCTAATTCTAGTTCTCTTGCCATTTCTACAACATCTGCAGTTACTTTCTCCACTGAAGTCTTGAGCCCCTCAAAGTCATCCATGAAGGTTGACTTCTTCCAGGCTCCTGTTTGTGTTGATATTTTGACCTCTTCCCATGAATCACAGGTGTTGTCATTGGTGTCAAGAATGGAGAATTCTTTCTAGAAGATTTTCAATTTACTTTGCCCAACTCCATCAGAAGAATTTTTCTCTCTGGCACTTATAGTCTTATAAGAGGGTGTCTTAAATAATAAGATTTGAAAGTTGAAATAACACCTTGGTTCTATGGGTTGCAGAATTGCTGTTATGTTAGCAGGCATAAAACAACATTAATCTCCTTGTATATCTCCATCAGAGCTTTTAGAAAACCAGGTCCATTGTCAACAATCAGTTATATTTTGAAAATAATCATTTTTTTCTGAGGAGTAGAACTTAAACTATTAAGTAAGCCACACTGCAAACACATATGCTGTCATCCAGACTCATTTTTTCATTTATAGAGCACAGGCGGAGTGTATTTAGCATAATACTTAAGGGGACTAGGATATTTAGAATGGGAAATGAGCTTTGGATTCAACTTAAAGTCACCAGCTGCATTAGCTCCTAAGAAAGAGTCAGCCTGTCCTTTGAAGCTTTGAAACTAAGCAACTTTTCCTCTCTAGCTATGAAAGTCCTAGGTGGCATATGCTTTCAGTAGGAGGCTGTTGTGTCTTCACTGAAAATCTGTTGTTTAGTAGAGCCAATTTCTTTTTTAAAAAGTTTTGAAAAAAATTATTTACTTTTTATTATACTTTAAGTTCTGGGGTACATGTGCAGAATGTGCAGATTTGTTACATAGGTGTACGCCTATGTGCCATGGTGGTTCACTGCATCCATCACCCTGTCATCTACATTAGGTATTTCTCCTAATGCTATTCCTCCTTTATCACCCTCCATCCCCCACAGACACCGTGTGTGATGATCTCCTCTCTGTGTTCATGTGTTCTCATTGTTCACCTACCTATTAGCCAGTTTCACTAGTGATCTTACCTAGGTCTTCTGGATAACATGCTGCAGCTTCTACATCAGCATTTGTTGCTTCACGTTGTACTTTTATGTTATGGAAATGGCTTCTTTCCCTACATTTCATAAACCACCCTCGGCTAGCTTCCAACTTTTCTTCCACCTCACCTCTCTCAGCCTTCACAGAATTGAAGTAAGATGGTGCCTTGTTCTGGAATAGGCTTTGTCTTAAGAGACTGTTGTAGCTGGTTTGATCTTCAACCTTGATTACTAAAACTTTCTCTATATCAGCAATAAAGTATTTTCTTTTCTTATCATTCATTTGTTCATTGGAATAGCACTTTTTATTTCCTTTAAGAATGTTTTCTTTGCATTCGCAACTTGGCGGTTTTGTCCAAGAGGCCTAACTTTTGGCCTTTCTCTGCTTTTGACATGCCTTCCTCACTAAGCTTAATCATCTCTAGCTTTTGATTTAAAGATAGCCATGTTACTCTTTTTCACTTCCATGCCTAGATGTATTGCTAGGTTATTAACTGACCTAATTTCAATATTATTGTTTCTCAGGAAATAGGGAGGCCCAGAGAGAGAGAGAGAGAGAAAGAAAGAGAAAATGGGGAACGGTGGGTCCATGAAGCATTCAGAACATGAACAACATTTATAGAGTACATTTGTAGTCTTATGTGGATATAATTTGTAATGTCCCCAAATAATTGCAATGGTGACATTAAAAATCACTGATCACAGATCACATAAAAGACATATTAATAATAATAAGGTTTAAAATATTGCAAGAGTTATTAAAATGTGACACAGAGACATGAAGACAGTACATGCTGTTGGAAACACAGTATTGCTGGACTTGCTCAACACAGGAGTGCCACAAACCTTCAGTTTGTAAAAATCACAATATCTGAAAAGCACAATAAAACAACACACAATAAAATGAGGTATGTCTATAAATATATTCTTTCAAAAATTCTTCATCTTTCCATAAAATATAATTATCTGATCAAAGTACATCTCACTGGATATACATATAATCATACAAATTATGATGAAAGAAGAAATTAGGCTTAGAATTTGTCCCTTGTCCAAATTCACTTAAATGGATCCACAGATCATCATGCTTGCTAATATTTTCTAATAATCTGCAGAGTTTGTTCTCCCTTTGTTATGTTTGGAAATATGAGCTTTAGATAGCATGACTGTGTGTTCAGACTGCCAAATGCCAATAGGAGCAGACTGCACAGCAAGAGAAGTGCGTTTGTTTGACAATGTGTTATACACTATTGATAATGATTTTGAAATTAAAGTTGATACTCTTGCCTTTTGCTCAGTGATATGAAGTTTTAAAATTGTCTTTAATTTCAATTAAAGAGCAATGGTTAGTGCTGTTGTTTATGTTCATCTCTCCTGTCAGTGTATGTGTGTAATTATAACATGTAAGGTTTTAGTCTCCCAAATGTTTTTGAATTTTATCCAGGACAACATATTTCTTAAGGTATTTGCATTTGTTCAGCGGAGACTGAATGATGCTGCTTGTTTTCTTGATTAAATAGTGTTTACTCACAGTCTCCTATCTTCTCTGTTCTTAATTACTAAGCCAGGACCACTCATCATCATAGCCAGTAATAGAGTTCATCATGAGCCCACAGGACTTTGGAGGTTTTATTTCCGGGATCTCCCAACGACTGTTAAGTAACTTAGCTTCTTAATGCTCATGTTAAGCATTATAGGGAATGTGGTAGAGGTGCAAATAACTGGGATTCTTGCTTTCTACCAATATGCATATTGTTTTTCAGTTTACAAATGTCAGATTTTAGGACTGAATAATTTTCATTTTCATCACAAGAGGTTTTCTAGCTAATACATGAAGATAAATGTACTTGTTTCTTACTTGAAACTAATACCTCAGATCATGGAAAATGTTATAGAGAAGCAGATGAAGAAAGATCATTGATTCAACTGTTGCATCCATTTCTCAACTCTCAGGACAAAAGCAGAACATCTCATTTTGATTAGAAGAAATTGCCAGATTTCAGTGAGAACCAAAGTGATACAAAAGGAGAATTTCTACATTAGTTGGTTCTCCATGAATCACCCCACAGATACTTGCTGGGATGCTGATAGTAATTCTAGGTTGTCATTTCAGGTTTTTGAGAATTAATCCACACAGTATACAGTGTTTTTGTGAATCATCAGAGATATACTTAGGAAATCTCTAATATCTCTTCATAGGAATCTGATAGGAGAATCCTGGCGTTATTAGGTGGTTAACAGTTAAGAATTACTAAGGATCTGGCAAGGAGAATAGGGCTTTACTATTCAAGTTTTGCTTCCCTCTTATTACAAAAGACAACTTAAAACACATATATTTCATAGAGGTATTTAGCTTGGAAAAAGGTGTGTAATTGAGAACTTTTTATAGGAGAGTTTACCAGCTGAATAGCCATTTTCCTTTTACTAAACTTTCATTTTTGTAGCTAGAGAGGCATGAGGTAGGGTTCTTATCAGTCGGATGTGAGCAGAAGTGCATTAAGAGCCTTCCACTTTTGTTTCATTGTCATAAAATAAAAACAAAGCCACAGGAGACAAAACTCTTTCCCAGCTTCCTTTTCTGTGAACATGGCAGTCATAGATCCCAGAATTGGAACCCATTGTATAACACTGAGAACAACCCCTCCTGATAACAAGGAAGTAGGAAGGTGTTAATAGAAGGAGACTATGTTGTCAGTGGTTTTGTCTGGCCACCATTCCATCCCTGTACTGCTGTTCTTGGGAATGCTGCTTGTGAAATGCAAACAAACCCCTTTCTTGTTTAAGATATCATTGATCAGATTTTTAATTTCTGGTAACTGAAAATATTCCTGCTGAAACAGCCCTCACAATTCCATTCTCTACATTAGCGGTTTTCAGACTAGAGAGTGCACGAGAATCACTTGAAGGATTGCTAAAACATGGATTGCTCTGTCAAAGGTGAGTGTGATTATTAATATTAGGTGTCAATTTGATTGGATTGAAGGATGCCTAAATGGTTGGTAAAATATTGCTTCTGGGTTCATCTCTGAGGGTACTGCCAGAGGAGCTTGACATTCAAGTTGATGGACTGAGAGAGAGAGACCCACCCTCAGTGTGGGTGGGCACTGTCCAATCAACTGCTAGTGCAGATAGAACAAAACAGGCAGAAGAAGGTGGGACAACTTTGCTTGCTGAGACTTCTGGCTTCCTCCCCTCGCGCCCCGCCGCTTCCCATGCTGGATCCTTCCTTCCTCTTCTCCCACCCTTGGACATCACACTCCAGGTTCTTTTGTCTTTGGACCCTGGGACTTGCACCAGCAGCCTCCTGGTAGCTCTTGGGGCCCTTGGTCACAGACAGAAGGCTACGCTGTCTGCTTCCACGGTTTTGAGGCTTTCAGACTCAGACTGTGCCACTACCAGCTTCTCTCTTCCCCAGCTTGCAGGTAGCCTATCATGGGACTTCACCTTGTAATTGTTTCAGCCAATTCTCCCTAATAAACTCCCTGTTGTATATACATATATTCTATTGGTTCTGTCTCTCTGGACAGTCCTGAATAATACAGTAGGTCTGTGACACCTGAGAATTTGCTCTTCCAACAAGTTTCTAGGTGATGCTGATGCTGATGATCCAGTGACCACATTCTGAGAACCACAGCTCTTCAGAGTAATTTTACAAACTATAAATATAAATATAACAATCACCCAATTAAAACACATTAATAATGTCCCAGACCCTTCAAAACAAACATCAATCTCCTTAGAATGGCATCTATATCTGCTTCTCTCATATAATTTTTTTGTCGAGCCTATATTCCCAACATCTTCAACTGATACATTTTTCTGATAATATTCTATTCTCTGTAGCTACTTTCTAACACATATTTCCCTCTGCTTAGAATATACTTCTGTATTAATTTTTAGACATTTCTGATTAATCCTTCAAGACTCAGTCTTTTCTTGACTAAGTCACTGGGCTCAGTACCCATACTGTGAAACAAATATTTATTTACTTTGGGTTTTGTCCATGCAATTTGCATGGGATAGGTTCTACAGCAATCAGGCATTCATCTCCATATCTCCCAGGCCTAGCACAGGTCCTGAAGCACAGTAAGAAGTCTTGCTAAATAAATAGTATATGTTGAACCAATGATGCTATGTATTTCTAATAACAGTTTTTTATACTTCAAGGCTGAAATAGAAACTCCATCTTTCTTTAAGTGCTATTGTTTATAATATACATGTTAGTAATTTATTACAGGCCGGGCACAGTGGCTTAAGTCGTAATCCCAGCATTTTGGGAGGCCGAGGCGGTCTGAGCACCTGAGATCAGGGGTTTGAGACCAGCCTGACTAACATGGAGAAACCCCATCTCTACTAAAAATACAAAATTAGCCAGGCGCAGCGTCGCATGCCTGTAATCCTAGCTACTCAGGAGGCTGAGGCAGGAGAATCGCTTGAACCTGGGAGGAGTAGGTTGCAGTGAGCTAAGATCTCGCCATTGCACTCCAGCCTGGGTGACAGAGTGAGACTCTGTCTCAAAAAATAATAAAAATAACAATAATAATAATTTATTATGATAATTTTTATTCCAGTTTAAAAATAATTTTTGTGGATGACCTTTTGAACGTAGTCCTTTGTAAGGGACAAAGTCCTTATTTATCTCATTTTTTTTAATGTAACAGAAATTGAAACCAGAAAATTCTCACAGAACAGATGCCCTTGCAACTGAAAAGCACTCCCTCTAATAATGCTTGGCATAATTTTTGTTAGGTTTGTATCTCTGGTATAATTACATGATGATTTTAATGGAAATTATAAAGAAGTATTTTACAAAGGAACAGAATATTTTATGTGTAGTTATATGTAAATTTACTCTTATAAATATGCAAGCTTTCTTTCTCACATGGGTATTTGCTTAAGGTTCACTCTGATAAATGCAAACAGGACTCATATTATTTATTAGAAGATTGCTGAGATATATAACCATAATTGTCATACCACTCTGTAGAATTCAATTCCAGAATCTGCTATTGTTCCTATTGACTGATTATGTACAGTAAAAACTGCCACATTTACCAATTCAACTGAGATATTAAAATATCTAAGTTTTTATTTTCTTCAGATGCATAAACTGTTTATCATGTGCATGTTGTTATTTTACCAAGCCAATCTGGCTTTCAAATGAGGCAAAAGCTCTGGTTTATACAGTAGGATTTTGTATGATTCATGTCAGTGTCAATCTAATAATATTAACAAATAAATAAGAGAAGAAGCCAGTTTTCGCCTTTGGAAACTTTATTATATGATACAATATAGCAGAAGAATAGTAAGTTTCTTCAACTGGGTATGCTTTCCCAAGATTAAGTTTGAGATACAAATAACACTAGTGTCCATTTTATAAGCTACACGAGATGATTCTTTCCTCTTATAAGCTGAATAATTGCATTTCCATAACAAAATGTTTTTAAAAGCTTCAGTTCTGTTTATTTCAATTAATGTAACAGCCACTTGTTGAGAGTCTTCTATGTCATTAATGCTGCTTAGCTATTCTGAGAAGCATATGTTTTTAATTCTTCAAGAGTAATCCTTGTTTTCTAGGTAAAACTCAGAAAAGGACATTACAGGTCTTCTTGGCGATTCTGAGATATTGTCATAAATACTTTCTTTAAATTCTGAGATGTGGTCAGAAAATTTTAGGAGATTAGGTAGATCTGAAGACATGTGAATTATGTATTGTTGAATTATCTAGAATAAACACACTGTCTCCATTTTTTCTCTTTTATGGCATAATATCATTTTGGAATAATCACATGACACACTAATCCTTGCAGAACAGAAATTTTGAATGCCTTGGTGAAACAGCTGGCATTTTTTTTTTCATGTAAAATAAGTCAAATGATACTTAGAGTCCTCTTCAGGGTAATGCCAATGTAGGCAGTTCTTTCAGACCTGCTTTGGGCTAAGTGGTCCCTCGGGCAAGCAGTCACCATGTAGTTAGAAAACAATCTAGGCACTTTGTTCTGGGAGGAACCAAGGCTTAGATACATCTACAGTTTTTTCTCAATTACAAGGCAAATGAAACTATTTTACTCACTGTCTCAGGTTACTAAACTTGTGAGTTGCTTCTGTATGACTTGTTTCACTGCAATTATTTTAAACCCGATTTGTGTATTTATAGTAGCATAGATGGCACCAACACTTTGTGCTAGGCCACTGTGTTGTATGGACACTATCCCTACCCTGATTGGGCTCTGACATTTCACTGTAATTTGCACCCTACAGGGTCACTCCCTTATCCTACTTCATCTAGATGCCCTATACTGGTCAACCCCCAACTTTTCACCCCTTAGTTCTACCTAATAGCTTTTGGACTTAATTTTTTAGGAAGGGAAGGAAAAGAAATAACAAGGGGAAAAAAAGAAAAATATCAAAGGGAAAACATTTTTATTAATTTTTAATTATTTCTACATATTAAAATTATTTATAATAAGTATTCAGAAGAATTTTTAAGATTGGTCCTTTGAGCACAAGTCTTCTGCAGAAATGCATGCTTCAACCTGTTCCACTATTAAAGTTTTAAAATACAAACAAAACTATCAGCAGAGTTGGAATATACTACTAAAACAATATTGCCTTTCAGTTGCAGTTTCAGTTTGCACCAAAGTGAAGGAGATAGAGAAGAGTCTTGTTTCAATTAAATCACCTTTAGGGTTAAAGGGTACCCAGAAAAATAAAGACAAGATCTGTAGTTTTCAATAGAAGGTGTGAAAGCTTAGTTTGTTCAATTCTAATGGCCTAAATTTTGGGTCCTAGATAGATTCAAAGTAGTTTTACATTCTTCAGGTTTCACATGTGGGGATAAAATGCATATTAACAATAGTTTTAAATGAAAGTAAATAAAAGTTATGATACTTGTTAACAGGTAAAAGTACTGAAATACTCTTTAAGGTGCATAGAAATTTTTAAATATTCAATTTATCCTTTAAATGCTCTGCATTTCTGGCAGAAATTCATGTAGATAGGCTCTTTTATTCATTTGACAACCATTTATTGAATTTCCACCATGTTCTGATTAAGTAGATAAGTTCAATATAATGAGTCACGTGCTATAATCCAGATAAGAACAAAATTCTCTGGTTGTGCATAGGATCATCACCTAATGGTATGGTCAGAAGAGGCTCCCCGAAGTCCTTATTTTAGCAGAACATCTAAAGATGAGTCAAGCAAAGATAGGGCCTTGGACCAGAAGGTTTGACAACTCAGAAACTTGAGGAAACATGTTCATATCACATGTAGGTCATTCAGTTGACTGGATTTTAGTATTTAAGGTGGGGATTTGGGATGGACAGTATTCTTAAGATGTCCTTCAAAAATTGTATGCCGCAAATTCAATCAGGCATGTATTTAGGTGCTTTGCAGGGATAATCACATTACGTTTCTGAAAATAAAGAAATTGTCGTGGGTTATCCAGGTGGGCCAAATCTAATTGTCTGAACCATTAAAAGCAGGGAAATTTCTCCATCTGGAGTAAGAAAGATGCAGCCAAGAGAGGAGACAGAAGCAGAAGTTAGAATGATTTGAAGCATGAGAAGGAATTGACCCACTGTTAATAGCTTTGAAAATGAAAGAGGGGCAGGAATAAGCCATGCAGATGCCTTTTAGAAGCTACAACTGACCCCCAGCTGAAGGTAAGCAAGAAAATGAGTACCTCATTTCTACAGATGCAAAGAACTGAGTCAGCCAACAATTTGAATGAACATGGAAGCTGATTCCTTTTAGACCCTTTTGATAAGAGCCAACCGGCGAAGACCTTATTTTTGTCCTTGTGAAACCAGGACCAGAGAAATTAGCCTAGCCATTTTGAACTTCTGACCTATAGATTCTGGATAAATGATCAAAGGTCTTGTATATCTTGATCCCTAGCTGGATAGAGAGTAAGTTATACTTATTTTGTTGGGAAAAGAGTAGCAAGCAGAACTGAGGTAATTATTACAAGTAGTTTTGTAGCCAGGTGCAGTGGCTCATGCCTGTAATCCCAGCACTTTGAGAGGCTGAGGCAGGCAGATCATGAGGTCAAAGATGGAGACCATCCTGGCCAACATGGTGAAATCCTGTCTCTACCAAATATACAAAAATTAGCTGGGCGTGGTGGCTCACACACGTAGTCCCAGCTATTTGAGTGGCTGAGGCAGGGGAATCACTTGAACCCAGAAGCAGAAGTTTCCGTGAGCCAATAACTTGCCACTGCCCTCCAGCACTGGGTGACAGAGTGAGTGTCTCAAAAAAAAAAAAAAAAAAAAAGTAGTTTTGTTATTTAGCAATCATCTACTGAAAAAGTAACTAACAAATTAAATCACATCAAACTTCTTGGTTACTGGTCTAACGTAAACAACAATTTGTCTATGCAAGTGGTCATTTACAAAACAACAATAATTACAAAAAAGATGACTTACAATGACAAATCAACCTTAAAATTGGAAGCCTGATGAAATTTTTGAAAAATGTTGTTAGGAAAACATCAGAAGAAAGTATTCACCTAATTAATTTCCAGTGTCTTTGTCTTTGTGAGGATTGCTCATCATATTAGTGGCTTTTCTACTCACATCAACTCCTCTGCTTGGTTAGGTCACTGTATAATTAGGCTGTTGGACATCTACATCCTTTAAATCCCTTTGTCTTAATCTTTTCTTTTTTTTTTTTCATTTATCTGCAACTTGCATTCCCTTCATAAACCCATGACTTTTTTGTTTCTATATATAACCTATAAAAACAGGGATGAAATATATGCTACCTTTTATCTCCCTAATCAAAGCTAATTAGCATATTTCATATTGAGAAGAACCATCAATAAGAATATTTCAAAAGTCCAGATAGTATTGTTTAACTCATACCCTTAAAATTTCTATTGAAATTTTAAAATAAGACTACATTAGCCATATACTCAGTTTATGCTTTACATAACCTAGTATAGACTGGTTTTTCCCTCTAAATTAATGGCTTCTACTCATTTGTCATTGTTGCTTATTAAGTTTCACTATTTTGAGCTATTATGTTTCTCAATTAATGGTACCTTATCATTATTAATGCATACAGGAAACATCTCTTGTTTTTATTGGTGTGTTTAGTTTGCATATGTTCATGCTAAATGAGTATTCCTCAGCAGGTATTTTTAAATCAAGTAAAGAACACAGAGTTGTGAATATATATATATATATATATATATATATATATATATATAAATAGTTTGTTTGTTCTGTTTGTTTGTTTGTTTTCATCAAGCACCCTACTTTTAAGCTGTCCACATTATTGGACCCACATTCTTCCAACACATTTTAATTCTCCCAATGATGTCACTCTCCTATTATGCAGACTCAAGTTACCTCCAACTTTCCACCATGCAGTGGTGCTACTCTAACATCTTCATGAAGAAAAACATAACTATTTGTCTAAGCATGTGTGGGCATGTGAGTGATTTCTTTGGGATACAATCTATGAAGCAAAAATTCAGAATTATAGGATATTCATCTTCTATATTTGACTAAAATATATCAGCAATCTCCACAGAGATTGTACCCTAGTTTCATGAGCACCAATGTTCCTATCATCCAGCTTTCCAGTTTGTTTGTGAGTCTTATCTTTGGGAAATGTTAACATTATAATTTAAATTTGTGTTTATTTGATTATTGATGATTTTTGTTTATGTGGGCATTGGATTTTATGGTCTTTGCCTGCTCTTCTGTTATAGCTGCCATCTCTTTCTGATTGATTTGTAAGAAATCCTTATTATTATATATTAGTCCTTTGTGAATGTCATGCCTTACAAAATACCTTCTGTTGTTTTGACTTCTGTGTCTAACTTTGACCAAAATTGCCTTCATTGACAGAAAAACTAAATATTCGTTTAATAAAATGAATCTCATTTTCCCCCTATGTTTGTGCTTTAGAAGGTTTTTTTTTTTTTAAGTTGTTTTCTGACCTTGGGTCTCAAATATAAATAGGCACACAGCAAACACATAATTTTGCCCTTCAAACACAGATCTTTAATAAACTTTTAAAATTTTTAGAATGGTTTTAAATTTATAGAAAAATTGTGAAGATAATATAAAGAATTCCCATATCAGGGGTCCCCAACCCCCTAACAGAGAACCTGTAGCTGTCCATCGTCTGTTAGAAACCCCCGGGGTGACACAGCAGGAGGCAAGGAGTGTGCAGGCCAACCAGCATTACCACTTGAGCTCTACCCCTCTCATCAGATCAGCAGTGGCATTAGATTCTCATACAAACAGGAACCGTACTGTGGGCTGTGCATGCAACTGTACTGCGGGCTGTGCATGCTCTTTACAATAATCTAATGCCTGAAGATCTGAGGTGGAATAATTTCATCCCAAAACCATCCACCACCACCTCCCACTCTACCACCCCCACTACCGCCCCAGACCCCATCCTTGGAAAAATTGTTTTCCATGAAACCTGTCCCTGGTGCCAAAAATGTTGGGGACTGCTTGTCTACACTCAATTTTCCCTTCTATTAATATCTTTTATTTGTATGATATGACATCATTAACAAAATCGATACATTATTATTAACTAAAGATCACAATATTTTTTCAGATTTCCTTAATTTTTGCTAATCTTATCTCTCTTCCAGAATCCCATCCAGAATACATTGCATTTAGGCATTATGTCTCCTTAGACTGCTGTGGGCTGAGGCAGTTTTTCAGACATTCTTTTTTTTCGATGATGACAGTTTTGGTAAATGCTGGTTAGATATTTTGTAAAATATCTCTATTGAGATTTGTCTTGTGTTTTTCTCATGATTACGCTAGGGCTGTGTCTTTTGGGGAAGAGGACCACAGAGGTAAAGTGCTATTTTCACCACATCCCATCAAGGGTACACACTATCAACATTATTTATCATTGTTGATACTGACCTTAGTCACCTGGCTAGTGTAGTATTGCTCATGTTTCTCCACTGCATGGCTACTGTTTTTCCCTCTTTTCTCCATATTATAGGTACTCTTTGGGAAAAGGTCACTGTGTGCATCCCACAACATAAGTGGGAAGTTACATTAAATCTCCTTGAGGGTGAAGTCTCTATAAAAATTATTTGAAATTCAACTACAAAGATATATCTATTTCTCCCACTTACTGATTTCTTTGATCATTTATGTATATCACGATGGACACATAGATATTTATTTTTATGCTTTGGGTTATCATTCAATACTACTTTATTTATTTTGATGCTCAAAATAAATAAAAAAAAGCTTTGGACTTAGAGAACTCTTCCAGTTTGCTTGTAAGTCCCTTTGACATATCCCAAATATGAACTTTCTGAGCACGTACTTACTCTGATACTATAAGATGCACCAGGCTCATTATTATATATATTTTCTGCCCGAGTCTTAGAATCTATCATTTCCCTAAAGAGCATGGCCCCTTTTATAGTACTGGAAAATAAGACCCTGGCATTGCATATACTCATTACTACCAGGATGTTGTTACCTGTAGACCCTCTCAGCTGCCAGAGCAAGGAAATAGATGGATGGATAGAGATATTTATGTATAGATGTGTGTATGTGTGTGTGTATATATATATATATATGTATACATATATATATATATATATACATTTATATATTTGTGCATATACATGGATTGATATATATAAATATTTATATATGTAACCATCTGTATCTGTATTAAACTTAACATGAGTTCATGTTGATTTCTCCAACTCTAATTCATTATGATATGCATCATTCTAGCATCCTTTCCATTGTTATCTGTAGCTTCACATACCAATAGAGAAAAACCTCACTTCACCATCCACCATCCATTACTTAACTGTTTAATTCTGATATAAGTGTGTGTGTGTGTGTGTGTGTGTGTGTGTGTGTGTCTGTGTGTGTGTGTGTGTGGTTTCAGAATTGTTCATCTGTAGCTTTACAAGAACTGCAGTATAGTGCTTACTTACACTTACTTTTTCCTTTACTGTTAAAGATTCCATTCATTTCTGAAGTTATTTGGGTCAGCACCTTTCACTCCCTTTAGTGAGATAGTTTTATATTTTTAAAATACGGTTACAGTATTTTATTGTCTTTTGCCTTCTATCCTGACCTCCTGGTTTTTAAATTGCATACATTAAGGTTCATTTCATTCCATGTTGCAAAATTCCTTGGATCTTGACAAATGTGTAGTGTCACGTATTTCCCATTACAGTACCATGCAGAATAATTTCATTGCTATAAAAAAAACTCCTGAGAATGATGGTTTCCAGGTTCATCCATGTCCCTACAAAGGACCCAAACTCATCGTTTTTGATTGCTGCATAATATTCCATGGTGTATATGTGCCACATTTTCCCATAGGCGGGTGTTGAACAATGAGAACACATGGACACAGGGAGGGGAGCACTACACACTGGGGTCAGTTGGGGGGAAATAGGGGAGGGACAGTGGGGGGTGGGGAGCTGGGGAGAGATAGCAAGGGGAGAAATGCCAGATGTAGGTGATGGGGAGAAAGGCAGCAAATCACACTGCCACATGTGTACTATGCAACAATTTTGCATGTTCTTCACATGTACCCCAAAATCTAAAATGAAATAAAATAAATAAATGGGGAAAAAAAACCAAAAAACTTCTGAGTTTTACATATTCAGTTTTCTCCATTATTCCCGTTCCCAAACTTTGGACAACGACTGACCAGTTTGTCATCTCTATTTTTTGTTTTTTCTGAATGCCAACTAAATAGGATCATGCAGAAAAGAGCCTTTACAGACTGTCTTCTTTTACTTTTCAGTGAACACTTAAGATTTATGCATACCTGTGTATGGTTTGATAGCTCATTCCTTTTTATTGCTGAGTAGCTTTCCATTGTGTGAATGTGTCACAGTTATTTTAACTATCTACTGAAGGCTTTGGTTCCAGTTTTTGATGATTGTTTATAAAGTGAACTGTTTTTTGTGTAGACAGCTTTTTCAAAGCAAATTCAACAATTGCTTGATCGTATGGTAAAACAGTGTTTTGTTGTAACAAACCACTAAAATGTCTTCCAAGGTACCAGTTTGTACACCCATCATCAATAAATGAATTTCCGTTACCTAGCATCTTTGCTAGCAATTGCTATTGTCAGTCTTATTTGGATTTTAGCCACTCTAATGTCTGCGTAGTTACATTTTGTTTTAATATTCACTTCCCTAATGCCAAATTATGTTGAAGATATTTTTATATCCTTATTTTCCATCTATATATCTTCTTGTAAAATATTTGTTCAAATATTTTACACTTTTTAAAATTGAGTTATTATTCTTGAGTTTCAAGAAATATTTGTATGTTTTGGATACAAATCCTCTATCAGATACATGTTTGGCAAATATTTTTTCCCAGTTCATGGCTTATCTTTTCATTTTTTTGACAGTGCTCTTCAGAAAGCAGGAGTTTTTAATTTACTAAAGTTCAACATATATTTTTTTCTTTCATGGATTATGTTTTTGGTGTTTCATCTAAAAGCTCATCATCAACAAAAAGGTTTTTTATTTTTAAATATATATATGTATATATAGACACAAACACACACATAAATACATATAATATGTATTATATTATTATATATTTAATATGTATAATATATATTATATTATAATATATATTATATATAATGTATATAAATATATAAATAAAATGCATATAAGTGTAATATCTAAATATATATTATAACATACTTATATATACATAATTTTAAATTTTCTTCTGGAAGTTTTGTACTTTTGTGTTTTACATTTAAGTCTATGTGTATCGTAATTTAATTTTTGTAAAAATTTGTAAGTCCCTTTCTAGGATCATTTTTTGCATATCCAATTGTTCAGGACAATTTGTTGGAAAGATCATTTTTTATCCACTGAATGCCTTTGAATCTTTGCTAAATATTAGTTGACTACATTTGAGTGGGTCTATTTTTTGGTTCCCTATTCTGTTTTATTGATCTTTGTGCCTATTTGTCCACTAGATCATGGATTTCTGGATTTCTGTAGCTTTATAGTAAATCTTGAAATTGGGTGATGTGAATTCTCCAACTCTTTTTCTTCATTATTGTGTTGGTTATTCTAGGTATTTCCCATATACACTTTAGAATCAGTTTGTCAAATCTACAAACTATCTTGCTGAGATTTTGATTAAAATGTATTGATTCTGTAGATTGAGTTTGGAAAAACCATAGCATCTTAACAATTTTGAATCATCCATCCCTAAACATGGAACATCTATGCATTTATTTAGATGCCTTTTTATTTCTTTCATCAATGTATTGTAACACATATAGGTTTTAATATATCCAAGTTGACCTTTGCATGTGATGTTGATAAAGGGTCTGGTTATATTTTTTTCATGCATTAAATATTATATACTCAACAATCTATGACCCCTGTTGATTTGTGGCTTCACCTTTACTGCATACTTAATTTTTATACATAGACACATTTGCTTTAAGCTTTCTTTATGGCTTTGGTTTCATAATGTCACAGTTCGTAGCTCCACTGGATTCCCCAATATGGCTGTCTGACTCCTCAAAAGCAGCAAGGGAGCACGAGACATCAAGAAATTTAAGCAGTGTCATGTGAAGCTTGCAATGAAGATTAAAACTGTTCACTTAATTTTGTAAATAGGAGGTCACTGGGCAATTGGCAACATATTCACCATAGTGGTGAAAGTAGGAGTCAAATTTTATTGGATTATAAAGTGATTTGAAATTAATCAAACAAAAATTTATTGTGCACTCCAGTACTTCCAGAGTCCAGGTTGTATAATAAGGAGAGATTAAAAGGTAGTTTTTAAAAAAACATGTAGAAGAAGGGAAGACTTACTGCTGCCTTTTTAGCTTTTTAGATAGGGAAAATGGTGAACATAATTAACATTTTCTCAATGATTTAATAAAAATTTGTAACTTATAGAAATGTCTTGCCTCATAATAATCTACCCTGAAGGTAGTTGTCCACCCTTTTAAGGAGGTCATCTAATTCAAGAGGTAGTGCCTAATTTACCATTATTACAATGAAAGAAAACTGCTCCTTTTAACTAAACTTTGAAAGCAATTATATCCCAGTGTATGGATAATAATAAAGTTACCCTGGAAGATCAAATTACTTTTGATATTAGTTTTTATTTAACTGATGCTTTAAAGTTTACTAAACATTAAATGTGTATTTATTTATGTCTGTAAGAATGTGCCAGGTTTTATACTAAATGCTATAACACTATTTTGCTTATTTTTATTTTTTCTTTATTTCATTTACTTTTTAATAACTACTTCAAAATGCTGTACTGTTATGCACTAGAGTGCCCTATTATTCTTATTTAACATTTGAGGAAAGCAAAAAAAGCATACGAAGCATGTTAAACATAAAACGTAATTTATTGATTTACCTACTAGAAAGTGCAGAGCTTCTCTTCCCCATTTACAGCTGTGCATCAGATGGCAACCTCAGGGTTCTCAGTCAGCTTACTTATCATGCCTTATCTGCTCTGTTTGCTTTCTTCTAAGGTAGGCGTCTCCCACAAAGAGCAAACATAACTTCTGTCAACTCCAAACATATATCGTTTTTCCAGTAACGCCAGCTGTATTTCTGGGCTAAAAGGTCACTAAGATTAGATGACCAGTCTGAGTCCCAAGCCCATAAATTGTGCATAGGAAGTGTAGTCAGTTCTACCTAAACCCATGGACTCAAGGTAGGAGGAATTCCTCAAGGGAAGTCAGAATATTGTATCAAAAAAAGTAGTAAAGGAAGCTAACCAAAATTAAAAAGAGATGCTGAGTATCACAATGATTTTAGATGGTGAAGGCATTTCCCAGGGTACATAACATTCCCAGGAAATGCCCACAAACCTAGATCTTACCATTGTTAGTCAAGTGCTTGTTCCACTACACCATTGTTTCAGCTTGATTCAGGAGAAAGTTTATGCTTACTTTGTGGAATATATTTGGATGGTTATTTAAAATTTGTACAAGATTTTCATACATGTTAGGTCACTTGAGAAGGCAGCAGGATATGTATGCTATCTAGGTTTCCCATCTCGATTTCTTTAGCTGTTCTTGGCAGACTTCAATTGTTAAACTGACTATATAAAGCCGAGTAGCACTCAAAATCAGAGCTACTTTCTGTCAAGAAAGAACACGTGGTTAAATCATTATATTATATTCCTAATGTGATGCAGACTGAATGTAAAGTAAAATTAGGCAGAGAGAGTGAATCAACCAGAAAAAAAAATAAAATAAAGCAGAACATGTGCTTTCAGCAGAATGTATACTGCAGTGTTGATGAATGTTGAAGCACCATTTCCTACACTATGGATAGTCCAGTTTGAGCAAACCAAAGATTGATCATATGTGCAGGATATGTTATACCTTTATATTCCCAGTCAAGATCCCTGACACTGAATTACTCTATAGCATAATGAGAGGACTATTTTAACACAGCAAGAACATTCTATTATAAAGCAATCCAAACACTGAAACCAACTTATTACATTGAGTAAACCAAAATGCAAAAATGAAATGACAAGTAATGCAAAAGGATAAAATTTCATACTTTGTACATAATGATAATCATTATTAGATTAGATTGAATTCAGTATTCAAAATTGTTTTATTTTTCTTATCTGAATTTAATTCTTTTAGGGTTCATTCAGCAATCATGTGATAGATGACCAATGGAAAGCTGAAAAGTTTCTAATGTTTTTATTACTGAAATATATGATTTTGTAAAGTTTCCTTCTGTGTAATTTTTACATAATTATTGGTAACTTTACTTAAAATATTTTGGAATTTTTAAAAGTATTAGCTCTATCTTAGGGCAGACTCGCATTTATTATTTTCTTTCCTACAAGAATGGCTATTGTTCATTACATTATTTGCAATGACTGCATCTTTTAGTTTTTCATTTAAAAATGTGCTTTGTGCTTTGGGGGATGAACGAAATGAATCTGCCATACACTCTCCTTACAGACATATTATTGTACCATAATGAACATAAAACATGTAAACAAATACATTTAATACAATGCAGGGTGTGCAGGGGTCCAGGTTGTACTTGAGAAAAGGAACAATTTTTGGCTCTAGCACCAGAGAAATGTTTTGGAGAAGGTGGCATTTCAGATAGATTGGACACATGGGTATGAAGTTAAAAACATCTCTCTTTCTCTCTCTCTCATCTACCCTCTAGGAACTTCAGGCTATATACTAGTACCTAGACACACCCTGTTCTTTTAAAGTTCTACTGACATTTATGCCTGGAATGCCCTTACCTTTTCTAGGGGAGCATTATCTTCCAAGCTCAATCTCAAATGTTACCAACGCTGGAGAGATTTTAAAGGTCTTTGAACAGTACAGTGAATTGATTAGAGCTGTGCTTTAGGAAGTTTAATATCACAGCAAGACGGAAGATGAGCTGAACCAGGGGCATGCTGATAGGAAAATGCAATAGTGTTAATGTGAGGAAGTAAGAGCCTAATATAATAGACAATGTTCTTATTGTCGAAGAACAGGTAAAAATAGCCATAGAAGATATTTCATAACTGAGGGATCATACTATATTCTGAGCTTTAATATCTTGGGTAAGGTGATTCCATTAAGATAAATGAGGAATAAAAGAGCATAGAAAATATGTGGGATGGAAAGTAATAAACTGAATTCTCACCATATATAATAAGAGATGTTAGGGGTATCCAAATGGAGATGTTCTACAGACACTTGGAAATGAACATCTGGAACTTACCAGAATAAGGGTATCTACAGTTTGGACCCATAAAAATAATCACAAAAACAAAAATTGACAAATGGGACCTAATTCAACTAAAGAACTTCTGCACAATAAAATAAACTATCAACAGAGTAAAAGACCACCTACAGAATGGAAGAAAACATTTGCAAACTATGCATCTGACAAATATCTAATATCCATAATCTATAAGGAACTTAAATTTACAGCAAAAGCCAAACAGCCCCATTAAAACATGAGGTAAAGGACAAAAACAGACCCTTTCAAAAGAAGACATAATGTACAACCCAATACACATATGAAAAAATGCTCAATATCACTAATCAGAGAAATGCAAATCAAAACTGCAATGACATGCCATCACACAGCAGTCAGAATGGCAATTATTTAAAAATAAAAAAAATAACATATGCTGGGGAAGTTGCAGAGTAAAGGGAACACTTATATACTGCTGGTGGGAATGTAAATTATTTCGGTCGATGTGTAAGACTGTTTTAAATTTTTGAGAAATCAAAATCAAAGTTTCTGAAAAATTTAAAACAATTACCATTCAACCTAGTAATCCCATTATTAGGAATATATCCAAAGAAATATAAATCGTTCTGCCATAAAAAACACATGCCCATGTATGTTCAAGTAAATGGTGGAATACCTCACTCCTACTCTCCATGGGCCCATAACATGACTTAGTTAAATAACAAACACAAAATTGGTTTTTGGAGGCTAGGATCAATATATCTATTTTGAGTTTGTTGTACACTTAAACTCTTTAATTTTTCTTAATGAGGTGAAATATTTTTCACTAAATATTTTTGCAAAAGGCATTTAATGGTCTGATCTTGCAGAAACCAAATAACATTCTCTAACAAATTTATATCATTCACATTATCATTTGAAGAGATTCAAAAACTGTCTCTATATGGCGCTTAGCTTAATATACAGTAATGAGTAAAATACATATGGCCCAAGTACATGATGGATTTAAATCTAGTTCCCAAGTGTTGGAACATTTATTAAGCAGGAGCTCCTGATAAGATGGTTAAATACTCCAAACCAAAACAGTTCATTGTTCCCCTTTTGCCCCTTTCAAATGGGTTATGTGAATGGTAACTATTGTCTTCACACTCCAAAGCAGTATCTCATCTCTCATATATTTCGCTAGATTTTCCTACACAGAATGTCTTTATTCTCCCTACCGAAGCAATTTGACCTCATCACTTATATTGTACTCTTCATTTCTGCATCTTCTTTTTAAATATGTGTATCTTCATTTGCTTAATAACTTTCTGGCCACACTGGTTGCAGTTTGGTATTCATCCAGGAGTGAATGAAAGAAAGATTACAAGGAAAAAATAATTGTCAGTGGCTTCTCCTTTCCTAATAGAAGTCAAAACCTGTTTGCATAAACTTTTTAAGAGTTACTAATGAGGAGATCTCAGCTCACATCTAGAGATTAGAAGACTGACAATCTCTCTTATAAAATGATACAACTATTCATTTTAGATAGATCAAGAGTTGGAGATAAAACAGAAATGTAATTGGAATTTAGATAAAGCCTTCTTCTAATCTTTAATAAAAAGTGGGCTCAATTTATAATTTTAACTATGAAGATAAACTACCTCTGGATATTTGAGAAGGGACTTCTTGGCACTTCCACAATCATTTAAGTAGTAAGTGAAATGATTCATCCGTATGTTTAATTTCACTTTCAATGTTGCAATAGGTATTTAGCAGCCATTATTATCATCTCTTTTGACTCATATCTGAAAGGGAAAATAAAAGAAAAAGAACTTTTCCTGACCTAAGTGGCCTTAGATTGAAAGAAAGAAGGGAATGAAGAAAGATAGGATGTGTGGATATGCCTAAGAAAGACATTTCAAAAAGCAGAATTGACTGATCTAGAAAAGATAGTAGAAGAACCAGGGAAACGATCAGTCCAGGAACTCTTGACTGGAAACCAGACATATTCACTGAGATAAAATAGATTATTGGAAACAAACTGAATTCTAGGAGCTGATAAAGAGTCTGGAGATACATGTGGCAGTACAGTTGAACAGCCACATTTACAGTAAGATTCTGTCAGACAAAAAGAGTATAGGGCAGAAATTCAGGCATAAGTAGTATACAAAAATATCTAGAGGCAGATAGGACCTAGATACTGGACTGGAATTCTAGGGTTGCTGGGATTCCATTCTAAGTTAGAATAAAGACAATTAAACAGATCTCTAGAAATAGAAGCATTACAGTGTAACGCAGGCTATCAATACAAGATCTTAGGCTACATCTTAGCTAAAACAGTGCAGGCACTTTACCATTGGAATTGAAGTTGAAGATAAAGACTAAGTCACAGGAATAAAGGAACCTAGAGCTGATAAACATTGTTACAGGGAACCAATAGGAAACTGGACTACTAGATGCAAATTTGCTGAAGTAATATTCCTTTACCTTCCTTGACACAGGAAAAGATTAATTCTATATTTTAGGGTAGATGTGGGGCTCCCTGTGGAAGGTAAGTTGCTCCAGATGGAGGAATGTTAAGGAGTACAGTATAAAAAACACATTTCTTGCTTTGTTTATTAAGAATTTTTTTCAATCAAACATTTGCAGTTAGTGAGACTCTTCTACATGCAAGGCACTGAGCTAAGCAGGGTGTAAAAATGTTAAGGTACCTCTAATATAGTATCAGAAACTCTAAGGTCTAGTTGTGAGAAAGATAAACAGATAAAATTGAAACTCTATAAAAAATGCAACATCAGGTAATTAAAAAATATGTTAATGTAGAGATTACACAAAGTAAGCTGGGAGAAGTCAAGAAATGTCTCTGAACAGACGACGTTTGAAATAAATCTTAAAGAATAAATTTTTTTTCTAACTGAAAATTTTGGGAGAAAAGAAGTAATAAAGTATAGAATAGTTAATAAAAATGATAGTTACCACACATACAAATAATAATAGCTATTATTTGGTGTTAGATATGTTATATGCATATTATAAATGTACTCTCATTTATTTAGTCTGCACAACTGCCAATATTTCTATTTTACAGATGCAGAATCAGAGGCTCAGAGAAATTAAGTCATTCACTTTTTTTTGTTTGTTTGTTTTTTGAGACAGAGTCTTACTCTGTCACCCAGGTCTGAGTGCAGTGGCATGTTCTTGGCTCAATGCAACCTCTGCCTCACAGGTTCAAGCCATTTTTCTGCCTCAACATTTCGAATGCCTGGGACCACAGGTGCATGCCACCATGCCAGACCAATTTTTGTATTTTTAGTAGAGACAGGGTATCACCACATTGGCCACGCTGGTGTCGAGCTCCTGACCTCATGATCCGCCTGCCTGGGTCTCCCAAAGTGCTGGGATTACAGGCTTGAACCACAGTGCTAGATTTTTTATTTATTTTTGTTCTGTTTTTCTTCCAAAACGTCTGCTGTTTCCATATAGAATAGTTTCTCTGGCATGTTCTAGGAGGAGTTAGAAGTGATGTAGATCAGAAGCATAGACCACAGGAGGTGATGTTTTCATGAGCATTGGTTAAACTGGAGAGGCCAGAGCTAGAGTGTGAAGGCCTTTGCATGCATAGGTAAGAGGAGAAAAGGAATTAAGCTTAAAAAGAAATCACCTAAAGTTTATTGAGATGGTAAACTGTTCATCATTAAGATAATGAAATTTTATTTTGCTCTAAGGGTGGTGATATTTTTGAACTAGAAGGAATTTAGGAAACTATGTTGTTCAATTCTTCAGATTTACAAGTAAGTGTGAGATCCAGGTCAAGAACATAAGTTAGTCTCAAATTAAGGCTTTTTTAGTTCCACATGGGAGCCCTACTGAGCTTGAACTTCCTCCTTTTAGAGGAGGTGATGGATGGCCATGGCTGGAGTGAAGTGAGCTCACTAAAATGAGGGAAAGGAAAGACACTGTGTAAGGCAGCTGAATACGAAAACATAGCACTGAAGAATCAGGCAGCCAAGTACTCTTTCCTCTTTGGTTTTCTGAATAAAAGTCAACTACCCTTTCCAATTTTGATGGGTGAAATCCCACAGGATGTTTGGGGCCTGAAAGGAATAAAAGAGATTATTCAGATCATTAATAATGACAAACTTCATTATGAAATTAATTTGTAAGTGACTAGTAAAATAACCCAGAAAAGTTCATTAACTAAGTATGTTCCTTAAATTATAACCTTCAATTCTAGCATGACTTTGATAACCATAACTACTAATAAGCCTAAGAATAATTTAGTCACCTATTAACTAAGGACTTTATCATCAAAGAGAAGTTGAGCTGACTCTAAGTTGATCATAACAATTTAAAAAAAAAAAAAAAGAAAGAAAGAAAAGAAAGAAAGAAAACAAGCCTCAGCTGTGTCCTGCGCATAGACTTTTCATTACTGTTGACAATGAAAATGAGAGTCACAAAGAACACAGCTGGAATTTTAACTCTTACATTGAGATCAAAGATTTGGCAGTTAGAAAAATCATCCTTTTGACTTGTAAACAAAACAAATCTTATATGGATGTCAGAATAAATAAAGTGTTTCTTTTTTAAACAGTTACTGTTTTGGCAAAACTCTACATATCATACCTATTAAGAGATTTAAGGTACAGTATTTATCACTCTTTGCCATCTTAACCTCAGAAACAATTATTTAAAATGAAATAAATATATACTTAGAAAACAAGGAAGATATATTACTAATTGTCCACTAGGCAGTCAATTGCCAGTTAGAGTAGCCACTTGTGTAAACTCTGTCAAACATGCTGACCCAAACACGTCTCTAGCAATTTTCAACATCTGGCTTAAAAGCTTCCCTGTAATTATTTTCATTTTGCATAAGCAAAACTCACTAAACCCTGCATCTGTGGTGGTGATATACAAAACATATAAATTTGGAGGGATTCATTAGATAATGCCAAAGAAAATGCACCAATGGCTTGATGTCATTTAACTCCTGCTCTCATGGTGAATTAGCCAACAGTGAAGGCCATTTCTCTTCAAAAGATTATACAGTGCTTCTTGACTTGTTTCTGCTGTAGAGTGTTTATTTCATAGAAATTGACATATACCAAAGTCACAAAGATGTGGGTACATTTTATACACATCCTTAATATCCCTGGTTTTCTATGGAATCTATGGGTAGTAAGATAACACAGATACCAAATATAATATGAATAAGAAGTATTACTTAGAAGTTTTACATCTTTAAAGCTGTGGGTCTTATTTTGGTACAACTTTCCTGGAATAATGCTTAAAAAATATGTAATGTATTTTTTTATCAAAATTTTTCCAAATTCCAATGATGTACAAACATATAAATTATCAGAAGACTGCAAATTATTTATAATTCTAAATTATAGATGCATAGATTTGTGAACGGAGTATAGATATAATTGTTTCTAATATCAGGAAAACTGCTTCATTATATCATAAATTGTTCCAAAATTGTTGCATTCTAATTCCATGTCTGAGTGCCACAATAAAATAGTATTCGATTACACTTTGATATATTAACCTCAGTTAAATAAACTCATTCATATGAAAATGTTCAAAACAGTTTTGAATATATGTTTATTTTCCTACCTCTCATCTGTGGTTGGCTATTTCTCTGAACCTGCTCTAGGGAAAGTGGAATAGTCTAGGTTGGATGATGTATATTTATTAGCTTCAGAATCACATCTGTGTGCTCAGATTGGAGGAAAGGTCATAAACACAATGAATGTTGCTAGGAAACCATGCCTTTTAGTCAATTTAGTTGTGAAGATGAAAGGTTTTTTTTTTTTTTTTTGTACAAAGATGGGCTATTTGTAAAGTACAATGAATAATCATTTTATTTTGATCTTTGAATTTATCATTTAAAAAATAACACTTTTCATTAGTAGCTTTTCCTACTTATTACTTACTTGAATTTCAAATGTTTGAAATTCAAGACATGAATGTAGCTTTCTATGAAAAGAAAGATTCATGGCAATTTTCATTTAAAGGAAATAATCTTGTTGGTGACATTTAGGGATATCTAATTCTTCAGGCAATGCATATGAATCATAAAAAGATTAATAATCAAATAATAAAAGTCAAAGAACAAGTAGCTAAGTCCCTTGAAATAGCCATTAAAAGGATTTTGAAAGCTCAAGTGCTATAAACAACTCTGACACTTCTTTTTGTGTTTCAGAACTACAGGGCTGTGATCCTGGCAACTTTTCACAAAGATTAATCCAAAAGAAAGTAGACATGTTTTACTGGTCAACAATAATTAGATGGTCCTTTGACATAACTAAGTACTCTAATTCCACAGGACTGAATTAGCCCACTTACATACCTAATTAGAAGCTTATATTGTCTATGTCTGTGTCTATTGATTTTGAATCAAAATGTAATTTTAACCAGGTAGGTTTTTATTGGTCCATTTTACTGGAACATTGTAGTAGTATTTGGTGGTAAAACTTGTATTAATGATGAAAAATCCAGCAGATTAGTTCTGTAATAGACATCTGGTTTTTTAACTATGGGGCTTATGTTCCTTCTTTAATAATTGTCTCTTGTTTCTCCCATTCCATTTGATTTGGGTGGCTCTGTTAATTGCTTGACCTCATCTTCCCTCCACAGAGGTGGATATGTCACTCAGGCTGGCCAACCAGAATAATCCTGAGTCACATTGCTTTTGAAAAAGAGAAGGAAAGCCAGTGCAAGTGGCACCTAATTGAGGTGAGGTGATAGGAAATGAGTCTGGGGAAGTAGGAAATGCCAGGGTGCATAGTGCCTTCTGAGCCAGAGTCAAAAAAATGGAATTTATCTAAGTGTGATAGAAAACTTGGGGTTAGGCAGAAGTGTGACATGATCTAATTGATGTTTTTAAAAGATCACTCAAGCTGCTAAATCAGAAAGGATTGAGGGACTGAGCAAGCATTTTGGAGGCTATTACAGTAGTGTTTGTGAAAAATGATGCTGACTTGAGCTAGGGTAGTAGCAATGGAAATGGACAGAAGCTGATGGACCCAAAATAACTTTTGCAGATCTAACAAGTCTTGCTGGCAGATTGAATATAGGGTATGTGCTTAAGAGAGAAATCAAGGATGACTTCTGGATTATTAGTTTGAACAACAAAGCATTATATTGATACTAAGTGAATGGGAAAGCCAAGAGGAAGAACTGGGTTAAAGGTGCAATTGAAAGTTTTGTTTTAGGCTAATTACATTTGAGAGTATCTCCAAGTGAAGATTAAGTAGGTATTTGGTCATGATGGTTAGAAAGACAGGATAATAAAGACCGATTTTTGAGTTGATTACAAATAGTTAATATTTAAATTCATGGGACTTAATGAGATGACCTACGGAGAAAATATTGATGGGAAAAAGGACTACAGACTTCATTAAATAATATACTTAATTTCAAATGTGCTAGATGATTAAGAGTAATTTTGATAGTGAAATAAAATACCACCTTTTTATACTTATTTACAAAGGTTTTCGGTATTATGTTATATCTGTAATACCAAAAATTAAATGTATTAAGCATTCAGACAAATCATTTTTACCACTGCATAGATGGAAAAATTGAGAACTGAGACATTATGTCAAGACGTCACAACCAGTAAGTGATGGAGTCAGGCCTAGCACAGAGAACTTTCTAAGTTTAATCCATTGTTTTTTTCTGTCACCCATTTTTGAAACTCTACTTGCAAACACAAGGCCCTCAGGGCTATTACTGATGTTATTTGCCTCTACACTAACATCCTCAGTTTATAATGCTTGAGTTCCTATGTCTAATTAGTTTTCTATCCTAGCCTTTGTTCTCTAATGTCGCTTCTTGCTGCAACCTGCCTCAGAGTTTTTCTCTCTAGTGATCTACTGTTATTATGCTATGAGCTGTGAAAAAAGATGTAGAATTATTATGAATATAATAAGTTAAAATAGTCTTTGAGAGGCTCTGATTAGTTATATGCCATGACCTTACTGCATTGTCTTGAAACATATATCACAGCTATTCAGGGCCTTTTACTTATTTATTATCTCATTATTTCTTTGTATTTTCCTTATGAACTGAATAGGTTGTCAAATAAATGACTTCTGATGGCTAGTGCAATTTTTAACACTCATGCATCTTTTTCCTGGACCACATGCTGCACTAGTCCACATTGTTAAGTGTCAATTTCACCCTCAATTTCAGGCATATCTATTCTAAAAGGTCACAGTGAAGTTTTGGTTATTCTCTTTATGGAATTTGTAAGAAAACAATCTTAAGATACACTTTAACACAGGCAGCTATTTTTGTTTGTTTGTTTTTATTTTATTTTATTTTTATTTTTATTTTTTACTGTACTTTAGATTCTGGGGTACATGTGCAGATCTTGCAGGATTGTTGCATAGGTACACACATGGCAATGTGGTTTTCTGCCTCCATTCCCCCATCACCTACATCTGGTATTTCTCCCCATGTTATCCTTCCCTGACCTTCCCACCTCCTCCCCGCTGTCCCTCCCTTGGCAACCCCCAACAGAGCCCATTGTGTGATGCTCCCCTCCCTGTGTCCATGTGTTCTCATTTTTTTAAATTGCTTACTTTGTATGTGAATATGGTCTTCCAGGGAGGAAGGCTTTCTCTCCCCAGTCAGTTTGGGTGTTTGGGGGGACAGTAGTCACTACTCCCTCGTTCTTGGTCATTTTATTTTACTCTTCAGGTTTCTGTGCTTTTTCCCTTGACAGAGGCATTTTGTGGTCCCACCATTGCATTCCTCTCATGTCTCAAGCAGTCAAGACCATCACTATGTTTAAGGGCTACCCATATTTTTTTTTCTCACAAGATAGAGTCTAAAGTTCTGCATTTTCCAGCAGTTTCCTCGAGTAATCACAAAAGAATTTGCTTTTTATTTTCTTGAGATTAGGGGGATTATTGAAATAATTGTAAGAGAGAAGTGACCTAGTTTAGGATACATTATGTTGGCTGCAACATAAATAATGGCTTTCAAAGGATGATGATGATGGTGAGTAAAACAATTACAAAGCAAAGTTTCTAGTGAGAGTCAAAAACTACTCAATAGTGGCTGGGCACCGTGGCTCATGCCTGTTAGCCCAGCACTTTGGAAATTCAAGGCAGGCGGATCACTTGAGGTCAGGAGTTTGAGACCAGCCTTGTTAACATGGTGAAACTCCGTTTCTACTAAAAATACAAAAATTAGCCAGGTATGGTGGTGCATGCATGTAATCCCAGCTATTTGTGAGGCTGAGGCAGGAGAATTGCTTGAACTCAAGGGGTGAAGGTTTCAGTGAGCCAAGATCTCACTACTGCACTCCAGCCTGTGGGACAGAGCGAGACTCCATAACAACAACAAAAAAAGTGAAAAAAACTACTCAGTAGTAATCAGAATTGCTATAAAACAACATAGTTTGAAGATATTTATAAGATAGTAATGTAGGACATGGCTGCTCATCGGGATGTGGAATGAGGAAAGGGGGATATTAAAATAATTACTGACTTATGTGGAAGAGATAAGAGCATAGACATGGAAAGATAATGGGTGTAATCTGGTACTGGTTTAGTTAGAAGTGGGTTTGAAAGAGTTGTGCATACTGAATAGTTGTGCAGGCCAAAATTAAAAGACACCTGGGAGACTTTAGGATTTAAGTGGTCATTAACGCCATGTCATCCAATTAGATTACCCAGAAAAACCATTTCAAATAATAAAGGAGAAGATGAAACACTAAAGCTGGCCTTTAGGAGGTAGCTTCTGAAAAAAAAAATTTCATAAGTGACAGATAATGAGAAAAACTGAGAAAGCCTAGGTCATAACATGCAGAATAAGAAGACAGTAATCACTAGTGCTGAAAGCCTTAGAGGAGTAAAACAGATGAGGATTAAAAATTATCCACTAAATTTGGCAATCTGATGAATCTGCTTACAAATATTACAAACTTTGGGTTGGTGAAGAAAGAAAATCAATTGAAAGAGTTGTGGAGCAAATCCAATTTAGGAGTTAAGGAAATAAAGGGTAGACAGTTTGAACACCTAGGTGGTAAAGGAAAGGAGAAAGCAAGGTATTTACTCTTGTCCATGTGATAGAAAATAGATGGCAATGGTGAGGAGAAATTTATGATGCCAAAGAGTCATTGAGGGGAGTTTCAGAAGGGATAGGAGGGATAGGATCAAATATGCAGACAGAGGAATCTCCTTGTACAGAGGAAAGGATATTTTATCAATGGAGACAGGAGGGAAATAAGTAAGTAAAGATGGGTACAACATAGTTTTAGAGGTTTTTCCTCTGATGGCATAAACTTTGTCACACAAGAGGTAGGATAGGAGGTCAAAACTAAGCAACAGCTTTGGATATGCCACTGTTTCCTGAGGTACCTATGCATAGTAACTCTTAGAGTATAAATACACATAATTGTTTTTAAGCTATGAAAGCTAAAATATTCAGCTTTTGTCTTTATTTAATATGTTAGACTAGAGCAGGCAAAGTCAATTATGTACCAGTTCTTTTCTGCTGCTTCCACAGAGCGTTGCCAGTATTAATTACATCCACAGTTAAATTCTAACCTGGGGAAGATAACTTATTGCAAGATCTTTAAATTAATAACCAACCGGCAGAAATGATGTCTTTTCTTGTATCTCCATTTAACTAAAATTAGCCAAAAGCCATACAATTCAACAAATAAGTTTATTTTTATTTTAACCATCATTCAAATCAAATAACTAAAGAAGTAACCACAAAAGTAATATTTTCATATAAGTTTTAGTCATATACATTTTTATTGAACTATTTATTTCAATTAGAATATGTCAGTTATGAATTGCAATTCAATTTGTTTAGGTATTGTCCACCTAATACCTATAGAGCTGCTCACAATTTAAAAAACAAAAAAATTTATAAACTCTAATCTCATCTCTGATATAACCAAAGTGAAAAAATCTTTCTGAATGACTCAGAAATCTTGCAGCTACTGTTGCTATGCATTGCTACAGGCAATAAGTCAGATTTTTAAAAAAAAAATAGATATCGGTTGAGAGGCCATCTGGTATTGTAGTTTAGAGACAGTAATGTCAAACAGATCTAGGGTCAAGTAATCATCCCACCACCTCCAAGCGCATGGCTTAGGTTCCTCCTTCATAAAATGGGGTTGAAAAGAGTGCTGACCCCAGGGTTGCTGTGAAAATAAAAGCTGAGCGTTCATTTAAAATGTTGATAACAGCTAACACATAGAAGGAACTCAAATAAATAATAGTATAATTTACTAACTACAATAATAAAGTACTATAGACGTTCTAGCATAAAATGAATCATCTAAAATGCTCACTGTCTCAAGAAAATATATGGCTTATTATTCATACTTTTAGTCACTGATTTTCAAACCAAAAAGGGAAGGAAGATGCAAGTTTCTCAGAATTCAAGATGAGCTTTATAAAAAGTCTTTCGATCTTGAACTAAAGAAATGAATTTTTTTTACTGTTAAGGATTGAGACGTACTAGAAAAATTAGAGTATTTTGTAGAAGCTGCTGAAAAATAGTATATATGTGAAATAGAGAGATAACTTATGTCAAGGTAGAATTTATGCCAAAATATTTCAAGAGATAATATGCTGAGGAAAAATGTATAATTGTGTTTATGAGAGATCAGCATTGGTATAATCTTTAAAAATCTTAGGAATTATCTATAATCAGATTTACATCTGTTACCTAATTATTTTTGTGACACCCATATCACTTTTATGATACAATATAATGTCTTATTGAGTAGTCTTAACCAATCTGTAAAATATGGCTGTGAAAAAAATATATATGTATTTTCTTCTAATATCTAGATCTGTCATGTCCTAGGCCTAAAACACTCCCCAGCATTTCCAGGCAGAACTTGAACATAGAGCATTTTTTTCATCCATGTGTTTAAAGTTCCCAAAAGAAAAAACGTTGGAGATAGCTACAGCTCCCTCATGTGCTCTTTGGCATTATAAACAAACTTTGTAATCCTGGTGGACAATGACCTCCACGAAATAGGCATTTTTGTCTGTCCTGTACAATACACTATCCCTTGTACTTAGAACAATTCCTAACACATATGAGGGGCTTATTAAACAAGTTTTTAATGAATGAATGATTCTGTACCCTTACCCTCACTGCAGCCTGTGAAGAGGAAGCAGCTGTTGGGAGGTGGGCAGTATAAGGACAGAATCCCAAGCCACACACACACAGTCACAAGATTTCAGAGGCTGGCTGTAAGTGCCATAAACACTAGAGACATATTGGTGAAATATTTAAAAGGATGGGGAGCAGTTAGGAAAAAACTAATATTGAGTTGTAGTTTTAGAAAATGCACATACACGTAGCCCCCAAAAGACATCAAACATTATTATCAACCCATAGAGGAAATTTTAAGGAAAAAATAACTTACAAAGAAGCAATATAGAAAAACAACCAACACTTTTCAATATGCACTTCTTTGCCAGGTGTTAACTTGAGGGCATCACCACACTTTCAGTTCTCACAACCACGTCTGAGGAGGCTACCTTCACAAGACATACTGATTGGCAGAGTGACACAAACGTAGAAAATGGTCCAAGGTGGCTCAAATTAGGAGGTAGAGAAGCCAGGGTTTGAATTTAGGTTATCTGGCTCCAGGATACACTCTATCTGATCTGCCTTTCTCACACGCAAAAGGTCTGCATGGTCATTGACAGTTTCCTTGTAAACAACCCAATCAGTGGAATGCAGCATTACTTGCCTCTCACCCTGTTGTCTGCCACTAAGTTGCTGATGGCTGGACTAAGTGGTAGTGTCTCTGTCAGTTTCCTCATCGATAAAATTAGTATTTTCCAGACCTATCCAGAATGCTTTGCTTGGAGATTGTGTGAAATAACTAATCAATAATCGTAAAATGCTTTGAAAACATGGAGTAGTACATACAAGTTCAGTATTATTATATGAGTTTACAGTGTGATGGCACAGCCATAAAGGTCAAAGCTATTTTGAACTGCATACAGAAAGGCATGCTGATATAGAATTGAGAAGAAATTGTTGTCTTTCTAACAAGAGAGCTGGGAATTGGGAATATTTAGTAAAAGTATTTTTCGTATTTGTGGATGGTTAAGTTCTCAAAACAAGAAATTAATTAGAAGACAAAAGAAATATGAGGAAAGAATTAACATCATTGCCCCAAGTATTCAGAGACAAGAGTGATTGGATTAAGATAAGGTAAAGATGCTGATCTGGTTAAGTGAAAACATAGACTAAATAAACCAACAAACTTCAAACACTTGAAATGTGTAAATA
>NW_016107419.1:3557635-3605135 GCF_001604975.1 Cebus imitator
AACCGAAAATATCCATTTTAAAAGCTTTAAAAGATTTAGACTCAACATTTCATTAGCAAGAATTGAAATGTGAACTTATTTCTGTAATGAGATAGAATTCTTATTTAGGAAAAGTCCTGTTTCTGAGTTTCTTCTGATTTTTTTAAAGAAAATGATGATTTTCGCTCTTATCTCTACCATCCCATAAACTGAGGTATAAGAGTTTGTAGTCTAAACCTAAATAACTAACTCCATTGCAGTTCTGGTATCTCAAGCCATCTGCTGCTAAATATGAGTCCACTTAAAAAATTCAAGTAAAAAAAAGCCAATATAGTAATATTTTGAAAACATTTAGCATCATTTACTAAAAATGTGGATGAGGGAGCAAAAATACTTGAAGAATGTATTGAAAAGCAACGCATCTGTTTAATGGCTCTTTCACGAATCCCCATCAGTTTGGCATTGTGGAGAAAATCGCTACTAACAGCAGTTCTGCATGTATTAACATTTTGCCCTCTTTTCAGCAATGTTTGCTCACTGTTGTTTTACAGTTGGGTAATAATATTGCTTATCTTATGGAATATTTTTCTTTTACTTTTCAAAGAAATATATGTATTCTAAAGATAAATACACAAACATATATATTCTAATCATAAATAAAAAATATATACCAATATATACAAAAATAAATATAGATACTAACATACATAAATACACAAATTTAACTAACTATAAACTTAACTTGCTAACAGTTCTTGCCATTACCTGACATTTAGGTGTTCCTTTGAGATTTAGATATTTTTTGATACTACTTTACAGTCAGATATTTTTTGGTTTTATTTTCTTCTAACATCTGCATTTTTACAAATGTGTTATATAAGTGGTGTAATTAATGCTGCACTTAATAGAAACATCTTTTTGTTTGTGAAATCTTCAAATCACATGTTCCATGTTTTCTAGTGCATACTATTGCCAAATATTTGAATGTATTAGTATTGCTAAATATGATTCACTTTGTGATTGAAGGTGGAAGAAAAGAATTAAACCTATAGAGAAAAGAAAGTATCATGCTTCCATAAATTTAATTAGATTTGCTTCATGACATTCTTAGATTGCCTTTGTCCTAGTCAATGCTAATTTTTATCATACTGAGCTCTCAGATATTAGGTATCTCAGAACCAGTGCTTTATGCATTTCTTCATTTTGACACATTTGGGAGAAATGTAGTTTTGAAACTATTTTTCACCTCTTCTTTTTGTAATCTTATTCACCCCACACTCTCTACTACGTCCCCCAAATACGACCAAATATTGACTGACAGCTTGAAAGTGCTAATCGAATCATTCCCAATCATATGTATTCAATATGTTGGCTTGAAAAAAAATTGGGAGCCCAAATCTTTCATCTAATATCATTGCTCAATAGACAGACAGATTTTTAACCAGAGCAAATTCAAGTACAGCTTTCAGACCAGTCAAACCCAGGAGACAGGCAGGAGGTCTGCCCTTCCTCAGCCGTTCTTCTGTCTGCATTAGCTGTTCTTGCTCAGGCTCCATCGACCTGTCAGAGCCATCACAGTGATTGACTGCCCCGGCAGATGTGCTGCTATAACAGGTAACTTGATCATCCAGACCCATCTGTCTCTAAGTCCTCTTCAATTCACACTTTGAAAAATATTAGAGCTTGGGAGGGGTTGAATTCTTTGTTGGGATTTTTTAGAAAAGTAGGCTATCTGTATTTCACAAAAGGTTACCCTCTAGTGAGTGAATGGAAATGCTCACTAAGAGCATTTGAGCTCTTTAGTGAGATGAGCTGCTTCCAGGGCATCTTACTATCAACATTTTAAATTGGCCAACAAGATCTGAGAGAATCTGAAAACCTGATTTCCAAAACACAATATAAAGTTAAGGACCAATTTAAAAGAATAGCCATGATAATAATAGAATAAGGTTGCAAAGGTAACAGTTTCTGTGTATAAGTGAGGCAGATAGGCTGTCTGTGCATATAGAGGAGGGGAATCTCATGCAATGGGAGCAGTCTTGTGCCTTCCCTTCAGTGCCCATAGCCTGGCAAATGTTGTGACATCATTAAGCTGAACTGCTGATTTCAGATGAGTGTGGAACAAGAATGGGCAGGGGTAACTCAAGCTTCATGCTGAAATGTACTTAACTAATTTACTAGTGTCACTATTTCTGATAATTACTTTTCACCAAAATATTTTCCTGTGCTTGTGTGCAGTGAATTTCATGCTATAAGCCAACACTGTAAGTGTAGAGCTGCTCAGGATCTATCAACAACTTCTATTAAGAGAGAATATAACCTTGGTGAGATCAGTGGCTAACACTTTTCTATTTCTCAGTAAAGTCTATTGCCTACTCACTGTCAAGGGATGAACATTGGCTGAGAATGACATGGTTCAATATATAAGGGAAAGTAACATACTGTAGCAAGCATGAAAATGTAAAATGAATGACAACTAGCAAAAAAAGTAACTTTTTTTTCAAACAAGAGGAACAAAATTATACTAAGTGTATACATAAATAATGACAGCTGCAGAACCTGAAGAAATAAATGATCACAGAGAAAGATGTGAACAAAGGCAAATATTCCTTAATAGAACTCATTTGCAATTCTTTCATAGGCTATCCCTATGAATGAGAATATGTCAATATTTATACTATTTCTCCAATTCAAAATGTTAACAATTAATAAATTTCTCAAAGTGCTCTTTCTTGGCTAAGGAATCTAAATTCTGTTCTGGGCATAGTTTACCACTTTTATCTACTGGTCAAATTCCTTGATTTGTTTTAAGATCCTTCATGGAAATAAACATTTTTTATTCAGATAAGAAATAGAAAATATAACATCTTAGTTTAAATCAGCAATAACTATTCATTCTTTCTTTTTGTGGCTTGAGGGAGGATCAGACTTGTTATTGATGTTGCTTGAAAAGGCAGAGATGGTTTGAGTAAAGCTATTGAGGGTTTCAAGGAGTTATTTATCATATAAAGCTTTGGCTGATTAATACAGTTTAACAGTGCCCACTCTTCTCCTCTATTCCTACACTTCCAACCCAAAGTGAAAAAAGTCAGATGTTTGAAACGCAAATCCACCCATAATTTAGAAACAGCTGAGAACATGATGGCACAATTAGAAAAAAAAATCAACACAGTCTTGATAAAAATTACTTTTAAGAGTTCACCATTTATGTAATTAAAAAGTTAAAGGGGAAATTGTCACTATTTTAGTAGTGTTTGTCATTTTATACCGTGCAGTTATTTGCTCAGAAGCCCTTATGGATGAAATGGTATTTCTAAACCACACATATCTTCAGTACTTGCATGCCATGGAATCAGATCTGTAAGTATCCTGATATGGAACAAGAGATTCTTTTTTAAACTCTTGCATTTTCATCTACTTCACATCATATAACTCACATTCTTAAAAAACGACTGAAGATTTTCTTATTTCCATGTGGTTCCTGCTTTCTAAATTCTGTTGCTTGTTTTCTCCTTGGAGTTCTAAATGTTGCTTTAACATCTTTAGGTGTGATATAGATAGATTTAGAGGGATGTAGTTAGCAAGGCTCAAGCTGCAGCTTTTAAATACATTTGAAAATCTTCTTTTGGAGGAAAACAAGGCACTCTTATAGGAAAGTTACACTTTATTTTGGAGGTACCTCTTGCAACTTTTCATTCCAAAGGTGCTGAATTTACTATTAACACATGTATGTAATTAATCTTTTATCACACAACCTTTTATATGTGCAGCTCATCAGATCTAGTTTACCCTTTGAACAGCACAAATACTAAATTTTTAAAAAGAGGGACTAAGGTCTATTTACCAAATCAAATTCAGTTGAATGTCTGAGAAAGTGTCCTTTTACATAAGGTTTATACCATATGATGTGTTGGTCTTCTGGAGCACAATTTGCCTCTGTGTTCTCCCATGTAACTACAGGCCTGTATTCATCTCAACCCTGCCCTTGTAACATTTTTTTTTTCAACTAATTATATCCATAGAAAGAGTTTGTGTAAATATGGTTTTAGCAGTTTATAACAAGAAAAGTGGCTTTCACTTATTTTAAGTTCAAGTTCTGTATATTCAATTACTGTTAACAAGCACTCCACCTACTGGTTTACGTGATGCCAAGCAAGCAGTTCATGATGCGAAGCAAATCGGCAGTAGTAAAAGATATTTCCAAGTCTGCAATATGAACGGGATCTCAGCTTCATATCATCAGCCAGGGTCAAGAGTGACCGAATTGCTGTTCACAAAGATTAGGATAATTCTTGGTATTTGTCTTGACTAAGTGACAACCTAATTGTGAAGAAGATTCCCAACACCAGTTTGGTGTTTGAGGGTAGGATGGTTCACTGAGAGATGGATTTTTGCAACCACAACAAAGAAGGGGAAAAATCACATTCCAGGGCATGAAAATACCTTTCATGCATATTTAGAACAAATAATTATCATCACAAGAATCAGTATAAAAAGACTTTTGTCCAAAAGAGTTCTTAAATAAAATAGGATATTTATTTTTATAATGAGTTAGAATTATACACGTTGCATATGGTTATTTCTTGTCCACCAATATGCCATTTTAAAAACTGTAATATTGCAGTAGCAACAGAAAAATCTGTGCTTGAAAAGTTTCTTTGACCATTGCTTCCTACCCCCATGAACTTTTTAGCGTGCTAGTCTTAGTAATGCCTAATTACATGACAGACAAAGAGAGATTAGTGTTAGGCATTATAGTGAAATCAAAAGAAATTGAACCAGCTCTATTCCACAATGTCAACATAATGTATAAATCATAACCTTCTGCCTACCCCACCCACCACTATCCATCTTGACATCTCTTTTTAAGGACAACTTACTATGTAATTATTGCCACTGTGCCCATATTATGGTATGTTTGAATGTGGCAATAAACAATATAGCAATTAATGTGAAATAATACAAGAGCAAATCAAGGCACACAGGCTACATATTGAGGCAAAGCAGCAGGGACATTGAAAATAAAAGCTTAATGGGCTGTGGTGTGGAAATGCTTTTCCTAATATTGTCTCAGGGTGTTATTGTGAATTGAACTGAAAAAAAATGTTGAAGGGAAACTGTCTAACTATATAAAAGGTTTCTTGGGGTCAACAGTATTTTATCTACAACTTTCCATCCTCTCCAGGATTAGTGAAGAATCATCATACACTTTCAATAGCATGGGAAGGTCTCCTGACTCCAGAAACTCTTGTAGTTTGCAGCTAAACCAGGATACAATATGGCACTAAGTAATAGAACCTATTCTGGGTTGATGAATGCTTGTGCACTGATGCTGGAATAGCTTTATAACTGCTTTAGTAAGAGCCCAGTAAAACTGCATCCCAGATGCATGAATTTCTCTTTTGGCTTTGCAAAGGAAGTGTTCACAGTTAGGGGGTGGAAATCAGTTCCATTAAGCATTTACCCTGCAAAACAGAGATTGAGGAATCTTAGCACATGACGACATAACAAAATTTACCTGACCCTTCCAAGCTAAGGAAAACAAGACAGAAGGTCCTCTCGAGAGGCTGAATCATATATATGTTCTAAGCCTGTGCTGCCCATATGTTCAATAGGACTGTTGAATCTCAAAGTTATAATAATTTGCAACGAGGTGCCAGAACCAATTATTAAATATCGTATGATCCAACAGAGATGAAATAAAAATATACAGGGTCGATTTTACTGGCTTTGACTATTATAAGGCATTTAAAGTACTTTGAATTTACAGTTTAACTTGAGGGTTTTATTAACGACATCCTTATGCTAGAATTTTGTTCCCAGCTGAATATCATAAGCTCAATGCAGATGGCATACTTTTTCAAGGACAAAGGGAGTCTTGGCCTTATCCTTTCTTTTTGATTTGTATATCAACTCAGGAAAAGGAGATATGCTATTATGATATCTTCCACTAATGTAAACCTTTATTCAAAAGCGCAAATGACAGCCAAAAGTACAATTCAAGTGAGAAAAAAGGTAGTGTGTGATAGTATCACAGAATGATACAATCTCAGCCAAATCGCTGCCTATAGTGTAGAAAAAGGAGACTCTTAGTCTTCAGTGTAAACAGTCATAATTTATTTACCATGACATTGCTGAAACACGAATGAATAAATGTTTTAAATACTGGTTCTGATCTCAAAGCCAAAGTCAGTTCTTTCTCCCTGACTGCTGTGAATCTACCCTCAGCGAAACGGGAGATGTGGATTGGTGGTTTGCCACCAGTAAAGCAAGGTGCTCAGAAGATGAGGTTTGTTCTGCTACTATTATTTCGAAAGCACTAGTGATTCTTTCAGTCGAGTCTTCAGAATCAAAACAAGATTGTTCTACCACAGTAACAAGTTGCTGGAATTAAACCATCTCTTTGAATGGATTTTCTTGATAATCAAAGCTGAAAGGCAAGCTTTCTCTCCAATCTGAGCAGAGTGTGTCTGCTGAGGCCTCAGTATGATCAGTTTAGGAGATTAAAGCCTGTCTTCCCTTGGTCACGGGAGCACTGCAAGCACAGGACCATGTTTGTCTATGTATGTTTACAGCACCTGTCAGTCGATACATGAGAAACAAGAAGAGTAATGTAAACTGATCCCCTCTATTGCTGAATATTTAATGCAGTCCACTAGAAAGAAAAGCACAAACATTCTACTTTTCCAATGCTTGTCTTCTATGCCCTCTTCTAATATTCTCTCAGGATAGGTGGGTTTCGATCTTGGTCAGGGCAAGTACCCATTTATTTCAGAAACCTTACTTTCTTGTCTCGGCTTCCTTCCTGTCTCCTAAAATGAAATTTATTTTATTTTAGCCACCTCTGAGCATGCTTATATGTATATATTTTCAGGAAAATTGGATTTTCCATATAGATTTTTAAATCAGTTTTCAGATCAAGTTCAGAAATATGTAAATTGTTGTGTTGTTGGACCAGGCAGGAGTAGAACATATCCCTCAGATGAAGAGCACCCAATACTATAAAGTGATCTTAAATGAGAAAACTAGTGTGTAAGTCAATTAAAATGGCCAATAATGGGAAAACAAATGCCCATTTCAAGGGCAATTGTAAGACATTTAACCCAAGGAAAGTTGCATTATACATTTTTATTAAATTGAGGCTATATTCACACTTATTGTGGTTTGAAATGTGAACCAATATTTTCTATCTTTGGTTTCCTTGCTTTAAGATCTCTTAATGTGCATAAGATGTAATTCATAATATCATGTGGCTGTTTTAAGTTTGCAAGTTACTGTCTTGAAAGTTACAATTTAATTTAAATTGACAAATGCCCATTAAACTATTATGCTCTCTCATAAAATCGTATCTGACCTAAGATTAGTGTAACAAGACTCTGCAATTCCTAAGACTCTTGATTCTTTGTCATTTTAACCTTATTTACAACACAACACAGCCAATTTTAAAGAGCACTATCATTTTGCACAATATAAAGTATTAGCTTTCAAAGATGTATTTAAATCCTATTTAAAGCTTAGATCTGCTGTTTTTCAATAAATCTTTATAATAAGGAAAAGAGAAAAAGATTTAGGTCCTAGTAACAAAAAATACACTTATGCCTACTCAAATACTTCCTGAGAGACATGCAAAATGATATTAATAACTCTTAAAATAGTTTGTAGATAATCTGCAAATATAGGCATTGGGAGAGAGAAAGAAGAGAACTTCTGCAAATCTAAAATGCATAATAGGATCTGTAGATAGTAACTCCAGCCTCTTTCCAAATGGAGATCTTCACATTGAGAGCAAGGATAATGCCACATACCAGTAAGAAAAAACAAAACATAACAGAGGAAAAACAAAAGAAAATGTAATAAACTCTTGTCTGAAAAATTACACTACTCTCATTGGAGAAGTGTTACACTCTAAAGTGGCAGCTTGGAAACTCCAACGCATCTATATGCTGATTTCCTAACATCTGATTGTATTCCAGTTTTGCTCTGGGCCACCATGAAGGGTTTGACTTCCTTTCGAGCTATCAGTTTCATTCCTCCTGGCAGGTAATCCTCATGAACAAAAAGATTAATAAGTATAAAAAGGATTAGAATAAAGCATAATAGAATTTCATGGAATTCCGCCATTTTGTGCTATTATAATTTGTTAATATTAACAATAGGTTTTGTATATTCAATACTTAACCCATGACAGACACAATGCTGAATGCTTTTAGATATTATTTCATTATATTTTCTCAGAAGCCCTGCAAGATAAATAAGTATATATAATATATATAGTTTTTTTTAGTCTGAGTCTCACTGTGTTGCCCAGGCTGGAGTGAAGTGGCATGATCTTGGTTCACTGCAACCTCCACCTCCAGGGTTCAAGCAATTCTCATGCCTCAGCCTCCCGAGTAGCTGGGACTACAGGTGCACACCACCACGCCCAGCTAATTTTTGTATTTTTAGTACAGATGGGGCTTCACCATGCTGGCCAGGATGGTCTCGATTTCCTCACCTCGTGATACACATGCCTTGGCCTCCCAAAGTGCTAGGATTAGAGCATGTACAACCACGCCCCAGCCCTGAAAGCTATTTTTCTGTCTATTTCTCAAATAAGGTAGTTGAGGCATAGGAAGGTTATGTGAGTTGCTATAGGTCTTATAACTAGTAGTGGCTTAGAGATTCCTTCATAAATATGCCTAACTCCCAGGTTCATACTCAAAACTCTACTCTGTTCCTTCTCTAAATTTCAGCCCTTAAGAATTAACTATTTAGTATTGAGATTGGAAATGCCCACATGATGATGCAGACACATGAGTTACTTCCCAGCAATGGGAATGAAGTCATGATAGAACAACATTTAAGTTTTAAGGGATAAAATGAACTAGCATCAGCATAGCATGTAATATATGGAAGGAGTTCAAATGTGTTGCACATGATGATTATTACCGTTATTAGTAACAAATCCTCACCAAAATGATATGGGCTTCAATTTTACAGTACATATACTGAAACCAGCTCAAGGGAAACAGTGTCCAGTAAACCAGTAAACAGGAGGGTGAGGGGAGAAGAAAAGTTTAATGATGTTACCTCAAGCAGTTCCTTTTGTTTGTCTTCCATAGTTTCATATTTGAGCTCAAGAGGACCATGTGATGTGATTCATCCTGGTTGAACAGGTGGTATACTTAGGAAAACAGCAACACTTCTTTTTGCTTCTACCAATGGCATACTCAAAGAAATGGAATCTGAAGTGTCATCTTTTAAATGAAGCATTAATTTCAAAGATGACAAGGACTTATAACCCACTAAAGTTTTCCTTCACAGAATATAGTTTGTCTCAGTGTTTGTGCTTCATTAAAATTAACCATCAAAAAATATTTGATTCTACCTTCCTCCATGTGTGTCTCATCACTACTACCAAGAATGTGTGTATGTGATTTTTTAAAAAAATTACATCTATGACAAAATGAATAACATTTAATTAAAATAATGGTAGAAATGACTGCCTAACATAGGTAAAGCAGAAGAGAATGAGTTATTTCTACATTTTGGTAAAAGGGAAATTGGATCCTAAGTTTAACAAGTAACATAGAAACAAACTTTTACTATAAATCATGTTTGATAGAGCTTTGGTAAGGTAAGGAGATGAGATGAGTGATAGAAACGTTGTAGAAACTGAAATTTTGTTCTTATTTCAAAAGTTGATTAGGCAAGCAGTTATGAAAAAAATTAATTGTAGTAGTAGAATATGTCCGGGCTGTAAAGAATGAATTGGTTCATGACTGTTACCTCCTAGGAATTATAGGTAGCCTATTCAGTGATCAGAGTACAGTGAGTCATTGAAGGAGAACACTGTCATACCTGAGGTCACTGCAGACCTTGCTCAATAACAGAAGCATAATTGGTCCTATATGTGATTAAGAGTCTTCTATAATTTCAGTAAATAGGTATTTTTAAAGATAGTTTAATTCAAGGATTTTAGCAAATAGAATTTATATTTTACAAATGTGTATAATGATATCTTTGAATTTTAAAATGTTTAGAATAATCTTAGCCTAAGTGATGTCGACCTTAACTGAACAAATTAAACATTTATGTAATAAACAATTTAAGATTAGAATATTCAAAGTTCAAACAAGAACCATTTGTTTTTCTGTACAAGACCAAATGAAGGAACATGCTACATCACTATATGTACTAAAAATTCAAATTACCTAATATTCCTGAGGGCAATTATTTATGTCAGTGACAGAATATTAATTAAGAATTTGGTTTTGATAAAATTTGAACCAGATTGCCTTTCTTTTTTCAAAATTGAAGATATTACTAAAATGATGTTTCACTTCAGATTCCCTCACCTTCTTAACCAAAAAAATAACAAACAATATAAACAAGAAATGACTGTTGGACCATGGTGTGTGTTGGACTATCTAAATGTTTTCTGTAACTTGATTTATGTAGGTTATCAATAATTAAAATAATTTGTTTGGAAGTAAGAATTCACTTAGTTGTCAGAAAATTTTTAAGCTTAATGATTGCAAAATACTAGGAAAACACTAAATACAGTGATAAATTGATGCATATCCTGCTTCTTAGGAGATTAATTCTTTTAAATCTATGTGTAGCCATCAAGATTGTATGATTTCTTAGACCTCTATTTTGAGTACAAAAATAAGAAGATGCAAAAAGTGTTCTTTCGTTTACTAATAGTTGGCCTAGCTGTTGCAAAGTTGGTTGAAGAGTGAAAAAATTCAATCAATTACCTCATCTCTGTCTCTGTATCTGTATCTCCCATGACCAGATGTTTTGGACACATAGAAACAATTTTAGCTACTTTGTTCTTCTGTGTTGCCAGTGGCCAGTTAGACCAATACAAATTTAATTAATTCAGAATATTTTGTAAAGCTATAGGTGTAAATAGAGTAATAAATTGTGAATAATTTTTCAAAATACAGGAGCTGAGTAGTGGCAAAAATTTAGACCATATATTTTTGCCATACTAAAACTCATTTGGTTTAAAAGATATGTCCTACATTCCTAAAAATAGGAAAATTTGCAATCTTTTAAGAAGGTATTGCATTATATAAGGCTTTTAGTTAACTTCACGTTGACAAATTCATAAACTTCTTGTCACTATGCTTTAAATAAAAAGTTGTCGATATTATGTCTTACATGCAAGTTCATATATGCTTATTTATTATGAGAACTTACTGATGTGTATGCATACACTGGTATCTGGCTTAAAGTCTACCATTCAGCTAAGATTCAGTATACATTTGCTGAATTAATAAATAAATACATATAATTATATAACTACATGTACACATATTTCTTAAATTTATAATTAATGTTTAGATACTCATCATGGACACATAACCAGGGAGCTGAAGTTTCTGACATTAACAATCTCATACATTGTTAGATAATTATGGTCCACTGGAAAATAAAGAATAGGATAATTATTTCTCATTTTAAATAACTAATTTGATTGACAAATGATACTATAAGGATCTTTATCCAGAGAGCCAACATAGGTAGCATTCTATTTATTTAAAAAAGAAAAAAAGTTGTAACCTATTCCTACTCCTAGTTTCTAACCTAAAACTAGTGTGATGCTCCAGTGGATCCATCTGTCTTACTGTTACTTTGGTTACATAAAAGGTAATCGATGTATTTTAATCTCAAAGACTGGGTTCCCTGATTAAAAAAATTAATTAAAATATCATTTTCAATGTCATTTAATTTACAAGATTTGACTGCCCAGCTATTCTACAGTTGTGTTTTGTTTTTATCCAATGGATTGGATGTTGTGTTTTATTTTCAACAGATGTGACTTTCAGTGCACTAGAGAGCAATGTATACATTTGGCTTAGAATTTTAAATGAATAGACCCTCTAATGATTTGCCCAATATAAATGGTCACTTTAAAAAGCAGTACTGAAAGCAAAAAAAAATTACTTAAAGGATCAGTTACACCTAAAATGATGAAATCAATAACAATATTTTCTCTGTGATTCTTTCTCTCTGATAAGCAAAATTGTTGCTTAAAAGCCGCATTAAAATTTAATCACAATCTGTGTGCTTTAGCAATTGATAATTTCTGGACAGCTGTCTTCTGCTTTGTTTAAGTCTTGCGTTCCTTCTGTTTAAGTTATGCCTTTTAATAATTGAATTAAGTATGTTTGATTTTAAAATCAATTATTAAAATATGATCATATTTTATCACCTTCCACTAATGGTTTATAGTTTTGTATTCCTTTACTTACAACAGTGTTAAAACTAGGGTGAAGACTTCATTAGAGGTTAAACTACTAGTATCTTATATAGGTTATATAATCATGTTTTGATGTTAATATATATGTATATATATATATATATATATTTTTAATTAAAGGTGAATTGATAACAATTTGTGTTAATGACCTTAAACTAGGTACTTTAGTTTTAGACTGTGAGCTAGAATCCTCTCTAACTCAGCTTTCTTTAACTCGTATCTGGTATTTTGTATGCCATATATTGAATAATAAAAATACATGTGTCAAATGATTTCCTGGAGAATTCTTAAAAAAATTTTCCAGATACTTTTAAAAAATTCTTAAATTCACTATAAGAACATCAGCCTTGGCAATTGAATGTATATGACATCTTCAATATTTAAAGGGATAGATGATCGCTTGTTAAGTATCATTACTTCATCATTTAGCACAGATTATGTAACAGCTAGTTCAGCAATTATTGCTATTCCATAGTTCCTCCCTCTGTGTGTTTCAAAGGAAGGGAATAAAGAAAGATTATCTTTCATAGTACTTCCTCTGATTACATCCCTACTCTCTAATCACCCACACAACTGCCCAGACTTGAAGTGATAATATCATATTTATTATAGAATGACTATTTAAAATAATCAATATGTTCGGTGTTAAGCTATGCATTTAAATTTTGAAGGCTAAAATGGCTGATATGCTGGTCGTACTATATTGCCTTGTGGTAAAATATTTTTTATTATGTTATTTTAATGTACTCAACTAAATCAATAACGTTAACTGTATGTGCCAGCATTAGGACCTATAAAATTTGTATCTATTCAATAGCATAATTTATGTGTTCATATTTACTTTTGTCTTTGCATCAGATGCTAATTAATTAAATACTTCTGCTGCAACTAATAAATAAGTAATAATTAGATAAACACATTGCAAAACATAATTTGAAAGAAGCAGATTGAAGTGGCTTGGGAATATAAGTAGCCATATAGTATGTCAATTAAGACAAAAACTGAAATATTCCAAATATGTCCACAATATGTCCAAATATGTCTACAATATGTCCAAATATATGCACAATATTGCAATATTTAAAATAGTACATATTTTAACATAGATAGAAAAAGGAGCATGGACCTTCAGGTTATCTGAAAATTTAAAAAAAATGTTGGTAATGTCAATTCAAAGGCATAATTTACTTGAAATTTAATTTATAAGTCATAACATGTTCTTTATATAACATAAATTTTGATATATATAAATTATGTAAGATGAGAAAATTATTCAACTATAAGTGGGTACTTGATTCCCTTAAATAAGATTGCTTGTTTGGGGAGTGAAGGATATTGGAATAAGCATGTCTTGAAGTGCTGTGGTAAGGCCATGTGTTCATGTGCCTCATTTTGAACAGAGAAAATGTATCATAAAGCAATGTAAGGATATGTGTTAGAAAGCATGCAGCAAATGAAGTTCGTTTCCCTTGAAAGTAGAATCTCCATAAGTTACTAATGTCAGGGTTGTTGTTATCTTTATTTTCACATCATCATTTTTTTTAGTGTTCTATATTCCAGTTTGTTATGTTTAAATGTTCAGGAACTAAAACTGCTTTTACAAAATAACTCTAGAAAACTATAAAAATCACAAATCCTTCCAGGGAATTAATCTGAAGTAAAATCATTTTAACACGCTATTTTTTCTCCCAGTAATTTTCAAAAACATTTTTTTCTAAGATCAGATTTTGACACTATCCTTTTTTTTCACGCTATGATGTGACTCCTCCTATTATTAAACTTTATGGTTTGAAAAGTCTTTCTTATTTTACTGCCTCCAACATATTAGGTTACTTTTTTAAGAAAAGGTGAACATATTAGCATTACATAAAATGTTAAAGTGACAAAGAGTTAAACTAGGAATTTTAGATGAATACACTAGCAGTTTGCCATTCTGACAGCAAAAGCCAAGCTAGTGCTTAAAAAAATGCAAGTTTGAAAAATGCAAATGGTGTTATCCAAATATGCAGCCATATGTCCATAATACACACATTTTTGGGGGAAAATTTTTATAAAGATTTCTATCACAGAATTGCATCTCAAAATGGTGGGGGTCTTGTTTTTTATATTGTGTTCCCATGAAGATGGTAAGATATGCAGTTATGTTTCAAAATCTTTTAAATATATTAGGATGGAAAAATGACATTATTTTTAGGTTTTCACGGAAATTTGGCTCTATGTTTTAACATTCCATTTTGAGTAGGTGCTCCACTTTATCTATAATATAGCTAGCAACATTTTTCAAAATATCCAGATTCTAGTCATAAAATTTTCTATTCAGACAAGTAAAGTTTAAAACATAATCTCTTTGAACAACAAATTAACAGTCCTTGGAAGTCAACATCAATGAGTCAAGGAAAAAACATAATTAGTTTGAATAATGCTGAGCTGTGAAATTTGGATAACCTTTAAGAACTTTGCTTTGTTGATCACAGCATCAATAACAATAGGCGAGTGAAAGCCAAATGCAAGTGGTGAAACCTCCAACAGGAAAATATCAATTAATCTTTTTCAATAGAGTTGAAGTAGGTGTAATCCTCTCATTAAATAGTTTGAACCTTTTTCCAAGTAAACAAAGAAGGGATAATGAGTGATGCCATCCGACTTGTTTACATGGAGAATCTTCAAGAGGCTTAGGCATAACCTCTCAAGACAGAGGTCTTCTTAGCCACTGGTCACTAATTACCCTCTTTCAAAGGTGATTGTATAAGCAGAGACTGTGTTTTTAGACTTAACCCGAGAATGCCATTTAAAGTGCCAGTATTTTATACTTAAGCCAATATATTAAGCAGTGTCAAAATTTATGGGATCCTCACAACCCCCCCCAAAGAAAAATTATTTCCAATTTGAATAAATGTTCATGTTCTTAAAATTCTTATTAAAAAGCTACTTCTATTATAAGAAATAATTCATGTTTAACTGCTAGAAACAGGGTATAACTACTGATTGAACTACAGCACCCTAGACCACCAATTGCTGTGAAAATTCTGGGTTGGAAAGGAGAAGAGAGGACTGGAATTAACATCTGTTGTGTCATCTGCCAACCAGTTTGCCCTTGATATTTAAGCAATTTCAGTAAATACATTCTTCAGTCCACTTGTCACAATGCAAGTGTCATTTAAAAATCACTTGATGCTTTCACATTGTTGTTTGATATAGGCACCAATAGGTGTTAATTATTGTTACAAGCATTTTTGATGTACCAGGTATATGTCTGTAATGGACCTAAAGGAAGAGAATTTTATCATAATGTTTAACAAAGGTCCACATTTCTTACCGTGCTTATTCTAATTATTGGTATCTCCGTGAGCTTATATGTGACTGAGTATATATTAATGAAATGAGTATCAGTAACTTTAATGTCTGCAACAGCATGGTGGTAATTTCTAAAGCAGTCTGTGTAAGAAGTTAGATTTGCTAAATTAATCAGCACAAAAACTTATAAAGATGTGGTCAAAGTTATAAATAAAGGAAAAGAGAGATGAAATTCTTAATGTTAACCCCAGTAAAATGGATTTTTTTTTTGCTACTAACCCAGTTTCAACAATTTACATTTACAATGTTATTTTGATACTCTCTTTGGATTCTCTCTGTGGATTAAAACGTGAAAGTGTAAGAATATTATGTGGAATTCAATACGAAGAGAAAATTTACATTTTATATCTGTAATTTGTGATTGCTCTTTTCATTATATATCATGTATTTCCTGTTTTCATTATATATAATGAAAATACATTATATATCATGTATTTTCATTATATTATTATGTATTTTAAAGTAAAATTTTATTATTTCATATAACAAACTATGAGGATATATGATTTATGCAGCTATGAATTCTTTTAAATCTATGCTACTCTAAGGATGAAACTTAAAGATGGACAAATTTGGAAGAAATTTGAGAGAAGTCTATGGCTTTGTCAATTGTATCTAGTGCTGTAGTAATGTCTAATTTTGGAAACAGCATTGGATTTTAGCATCAGAAATTTGTTTCTAATGCCATTTGAATGTTTTGTATGCCATAGAAAGTTTTTAAAAACCACCAAAATTTAAATCTACATATAGCTAATTACATAACAGTAGACAAGTTGCTTAATTACAATTTTGTTGTCTAATATTTAGAGAGATTTTAGTAAAACACCTCTAAGAACCCTTTCAAGCTCTATAATTCTATGAATATGGTACAGATATTAGTATGGGCAAATCATAATATCACTGATTCTTGTTTATTTTAATGTGTTCCAATAATTTATTCTCTATTCATGGAAATAGTGTGTTACTCTAAAAAAAACTTTACAAAAATATATTTGTATGTATAGGCACAAATCTAGTAAATATATATGAATAAATATATGACATACTCTTGTAATTGATAGTGACTCTGGGAAAAAAAATTGCTTTTTAATAGAACATACAGTAGTTGTTTTGGCCTTATTTAACAGGGTGGTTAATAGTTAAAAAGAGAATGAATTATTTGTAGTGACACCAAATGCTCATTGTGTATAGAAAATCTTAGTCAAGTTTACTTTTATTATGTTGTGTGTGATTGATGAAATTCCACAGCATCTAAACACAAAAAACATGATACTTATTAAAATCACACACAAAATATCCTTCTGCCCTTATGCTTGTTTATTTTTTCAAGTTTCTGTTTGTTAGAGACTGTCTATTATTGGAAAATTAATTTAGAGATGCATTTACACCTACACAGTCACCCATTTGATTTCCAGATACTTGTGGAATAGCTCACTGTTGGTTAAATGAGAGGTATGTTAGCCAATTAGCATACAGTTGGGCTTAGTTAATTTGCATATGTCTGTGTCTATTACTAGAAGCTACTTTCTATGCCACTCAAAATTTTGTAATTTGGTGAGATTTTATAATCTATAAGCAGTGATTATAATTAGGAAACACCATTATTTAGCAAATATAAATAAAACTTACTTTTTAAAGTTACATTTTTGCATATTTGTTTCTTAAAAACATATCTGACCTCAAAGAATATTATTAACTTTGCCTATCTGCTTTTAAATATATATATTCCCAAATAATATTTGATTCATATAAAACAGAGAAGGTATTCAGTATATTTGTTACGTGATTGAATGAAGAAATTATGAGCTTTAAATCCACATATTTGACTTTGCCAGGTTAGAATGTTTTGTAATTGTTAGCATGATCTGACAACTAAGCAGGAGCAATTTTATCTTCTTCCTGTTTATATATTATCTGTAATGCAAAAGACAGCTTCACAATCCTCAGAAGAACCTTAGTGCTTGCCAAGTACATTTCCCCCCTGACATTCTTAAATGCAATATTTTCATTTTATATCATGCCATGTGACATAAAACCAGAAAAAAAATGCCTACCCTAGTTGCTTAAGCTCTTATTTCTCAGAATAGAAAAACTGCATTTTATGTATCATTTGTTAATAGGTGAAATCTTACTGGAAAAAAAATATGGCAAGAGTGTCAAAATAGCAGAACACTGTTCATTGATCTGAATAAGATTATTATAAATCATTCTCCACCATCACCATTCTCTCACCCAGACTAGTGCTTAAGCTAAACACTAGCCAGCCAGCCTGAGTGGCCAGTGAGGCAAAGAGACTACCAGAATTCCTTGAAGAAGAAAAGGAAGGTTGGCCTGTACACAGAAACAAGCTCAATAATTACCTCAAGAATATTAGTAGAAACAGAGAATCAGTGCTCTGATTTTACCACAATCAATATATCTTAGGAATCAAGTCAGAGTTGAAACTTAATAATTACCTTAGCTTCATTAGTTAAAGAAAGGAGAACTAGATCAACCTCTAACCTCCTCTTTGGAACAACCTCCCTCATGGGATCTTTAACTCCTTGCCTTTTCTATAGTAGAGAAAGAAGAAATTTATAGTCTTTCAGCCCCTGATCTCCTTACTTTGAGTGAGGGGGATTGAAACACTTAAAGTAAGCAAAGAGAAAGAAAAGTCACAAATGAGTCACTAAGTGGAATAAAATCTGTGCTTTCATCAAAACCTCCTGTGACTCATCGATATTTTTTTCTCCTCCACAATATACCATGGTAAAGTCACTGCCTTAGTCACTCAATCAAGGGAGAATTGCGTTTGAGTTCATTTCTAAAAATGAAGTCATAAAATTTCTCTGAGTGAAAAATGATGAACTATATTAACTCAGTTTGCATACATCCCAAACAAGGCAGGGAAGAAACCTGATTTGTAACTGTTGATGTCACTGGAATTCAAAGATGTGTACAATTTCTAAACTTGTTTTCCATTCCAATTTGGTGAGAGAAAGTATTTTCTTCAATTATGTGGATTTCTAAAATTTTTGAAAATTTTCTTACAAGCACAGTTAGCTAATTCTTGGGATCTGAGTAAATAATGCTACCATATAACAAAAACCAAAAAAAAAAAAAAAATAGAAATCACAATTGTGTTAGCATTTATAAAAAGCTATACCTGTCCAAACAAGCCATATAAACACTTACTTTTGTCACTGAACATCATATAGACCTCATCGATTTCTATCCATTCAAATTAGAAACTACAAACCTCTGTCAGTATCGCGAAGTAGAAAGTGTTATAGGTAGATATCGTTAGATATGTAGACAGATAGGTAGGTAGGTAGATAAATGATACAGAGAGGGAAGAAGAGAGAGACACACACACAGAGAGACAGAGAGAATAGATAGCTATTTCCTTAACTGTAAGGCAAAATTAAACAATAAAACCACAAAAATACCTGGTGGAAGCTCAGAAAATTTGCAAGTTTCTCAATGGCTAGATTTTCATAAGACTCAAATAAGGCTTTAAAGACAAAGTGAAATGATGGTCAGGATAAAATGAGAGTTGATCTTTAAGTCAGGTAGGCTACTCTTCTTAATACACCATTCTAATTTGGATTCCATTCTTATTTGGGACTCTGGAGAAATTAAGTTACTTATTATAAGAAAACACTTGAACTCTCTAAACCTGTGATTAAAATAAATAAAAACATTTATGGCATTGTACATAAAAGAGTTATGACAAATAGAAAAAAATCATATCTTACTCTCAAAGTTTGTAGATATTTGAATATTGTTATATTTGTCTGCAAAAATATTAGTTTTTTGTGTGTGTTAATGGTTGTCTTTTGACATCTATTTTTAGAGACAAAGACTCGCAATTTGTCTGTAAATAGGCCACATTGCTTAGTATAGTTATGATCTAATGTATTATCCAGACTACCTCTCCATGCTTTGTTTTCCTGGAAATTTTTCAGTATGGAGTCGAGAATACTTGTGCTTTAGAAGTTCATTCTGAAATGTTCATTGCTGTTTTTAAGAAGTTCAGTGAATGCGACTTTGGCAAGTTAATCTCAATAAAGGAAGATAACCTCTTCAAAGTTCAGGAAGTGCCATCATTATGACCTTTGTCACATAGCAGGAAATGAAAAGTAGCACCATGCCCTTTCTTCCTCTTTTCCGTGGCCATGTTTCTCAGTTCTTGACCCATCTATCTTCCTCTATACAAGAGAAATGACCTTATTTTACCTCTCTAATCCCCCAATGAAGGCACTGAACCCAACTTCTTGGGGTTAATTACCTGATCCTCTCTGGTCATCTTCCTGCTCAAGTTCTTTGTGCTATCAGAATTTCCATTCCATTGTTTCATTGCTTGCCCATTTGTTGGACACTAGCTTGGCAAAGTCAGGCTAAAAAGGCCATAGTCTTTTAGATACTGATATAAAATATGTATAAAATATGAAATATTATATATGTATTTCTATTTTTAAAGAAATATAATATTTTTTCCATCTCAATCTAAAATAAGATTTACCATCTCTTTTAAGAAAGCCCTCAGGGGACACTGTCCAAAAGCTGAACAAATGATTTTCAGGAGAGATATATTATACAGTAAGTTCTCAATTTACTACCTAAGAAAATATTATAAAATGCAATAATACATGCACACACAGACACAATATTTGAGCTATGTGTAGCTTATTTTGAAAGGCTGTTTTTAATGTAAATTTAAAAGTTAATTATTATTTTAAATGTATGAAATGTCATTTTCTTAAAAAAGGTATATATTTATAATGAAAATTTGATTTTGCCTTAGTTGTGAAATTTAAATTGGATTTTCTTAAAGGCCCAGCATGTTTAAATACTCCTCATCACCACTGTGCTTCTTATCCATTTTTGATACCTAAAAATATGTCAAAAAACGGATTAAGACTTTATTGTTGCTAGAGCAAGTGAGCCTTACAATCTCCAAGTGAAGCAGAGAATATGTATCTACTCAATGCAAAATCCTGAGTTGATATTTAGCTTTATCCATACATACAGGTCTACTGTTCACCACATTTATTCTAATCAGCTCTATCTGCAGTCTATCATTAATCACTTCAAAAATTACATGGCATCTGGGTTAGGGGACTCATGCCTGTAATCCCAGCACTTTGGGAAGCTGAGGTGAGTGAACCACCTGAGGTCAGGAGTTCAACCAGCCTGCCCAACATGGTGAAACCCCTGTCTTTACTAAAAATACTATATATATATATATATATATATATATATATGTATATTTATGTGTATATATATATATATGTGTGTATATATATACACACATATATATATATATATACCTGGGCATAGTGGCATGCGCCTGTAAACTCAGCTATTCAGGAGGCTGAGGCAGGAGAATCACTAGAACCCGGGAGGTGGAGGTTGCAGTGAGCCAAGATTGCATCATTGCACTCCAGCCTGGGCAACAAGAGTGAAGCTCCATCTAAAAAAAAAAAAAACATATTGCACAGATAATTTTTTCGAAACCAAAACCATGGATTTGAAGCTTTCAAGAGTAGCCCAGAGGCAAAATAATAATAATAATGACACTAATAATAATATAACAATCTAAAGAGTCTATTTCTGTTGTATATTGCATAGGAACCTTCAGGTTGTGCTTAATGAAATAGCTCTCTCAGATTTAATACAATTTAATATCATGAGTAGAAATCAACTATCTTTCTCTTATAATTGGTTGTTATGGAAAACTATGAACTCTTCAGTGTAGTTAAAACCAGGAAATGTTCTTCTTAGTTTATACTAGTTATCAATAGCAGTGGAAGAGATGGGAAGCTAACTCTGAGAAGGGGATATCTTTAGTAAATATGACTAAGGGATTATGACTTTTGTTGATCACAGTGAATTGCCACAATCCAATGATTCAGGCAATTGTTTTTGCTAAGATGGTTGGATATAAGGTCATTTCTTTTGGGCATGATATTTTTTAATGTCAGCCTCTACTAACCAAAGGAAAAGAGTCATAAAAAATAGATGAAGAAATACATTTTAATCTAATGAATTGTATCCTAAAAAACGACAAGCAAGTATAGTAGAGACATAATAGATTTCCTTTAGTTAAAATTACTAGTTATTTGCATAATCCCAACATTTATCTGTTAAAAAACAATATGCACACACATATTTTTTGTTTCAAAGAAAAACAACAGGAAAAATAGCCATAGAGTGAAAATTCATGGATCTGACAAAAATTATATATGATAAAGTCTATTTATGTTGAATAAATCCCAAATTTACTTTTTCTTTATTTAAAGTTTGAATATAGAACTGCTTCTTAGTTTTATGCCAACTTTTGAATAAATGAGTCATAAGAAATAAAGCTATTGGTTGATAACAGAAAATATAATAACAGTAATCACATTTTGACATTTCTATTGCACCTTTCACCTTGATAAAAATCTAAGACAATTAACCTGAAAGTCATTTCTGTACTCAGAATTTGCAAGCTCTAACTGAATTCAGTTATCTTCTAAGTTACCTCAAAGTGTAGGCAGAACATCCACAGCCCTGTTGGCTTGTCAACCTACATGAATGGCATTTGCTATCAACAGATCTCTGAGGCCAGATGAATCTATATGGACCTTTAAATAATGGCCAGTAAGTCAAAAAGCTAATATCATTTCATACCTAGTAGTGAACTATACAACTTCACTGTCATTATATGTCAAGGCTAGGCATGCCAGCCATTAAGCAGTTAATCTGTCAACCCAACAGAATATTAGTAGCTTAAGTTTTAAGGGCGTTTCTACATTGTATAATTTAAATTCCCACCAGGTATAGGAAGCAATTTTGCAACATTTCTGTCTTATCAACCCACTGTGTTAACATCTTCAGTAGATAGGCAATTCTAAGTGCCAGGAGATTATCTACTGTTGTCTGCAGGGTTAACCTTAGATGCATATTTTTTGTCTTGCTAAACACATGTAAGACTTTCTAAGACTTAAATCTGGTGAACAAAAAATTAAAAACTATATGCTAAAGGTACTGGAGGTTAAAGACCTCTTGAGCTTTTAATAGAGTTAAAAACACTATTCTGAATGTTAGAATATAGCTTCACAGGACAGTGGTGGCACAAAGGAAGGAAAAAAAACATTCTATTTGAGTAGAAGAGTAGATCAGAAAAGGCTTCATGGACATAATGTTTTATGGACAAAATGTTATGCAAAAAATAGTAAGTAATAAAATTGTATTTACATTATTACCTGTTACATTTAAAAAATTATTTTTTTCTTTATGTAACTTAGGTAGTAAGTTATGTAAGAAAAAGGAGGCTGAAGGAGGCCAGTGTATTAAACATAGTGCCTCTGCAGGCTGGAATGATGGGGTTTGGTTTTGTTTTGCTTGGTTTTACATAGTCAGGGGATCATGTAAAACTTGTTACTCAGGGGAAAAAGTCAAAACAACAACAAAATGTGTGACACCTAGAGTAAAACACACTGAGTCTACTTGAGGAAGAAGATGATTTTTTTCATAATCACCCCTATCCTATTTTAATTAGCTTCAGAAAGAGAGTCTTTTCAAGAGAAAAGGTAAAGAATCCTAAATGGATCTACCACAGAGACAAACTTAATAATTCTACTACCTCTACAACAGTTAGATAACATTCACTGTGTGACAGCTAAGCATATATCGGCTTCTAAACTATAGCGTGCAGGCACGTAAAGCAGTATTTGCATTAACACACTCTTTATGAAATGAATTTGAAAGACTTTTCCAAGTTGTCCTGAAAAAAAAAAAAGCAGCCTCCCACAGCTGGCTCCTCTATTTTTGGCTTCTCCTATCCCTGTTTTCATGGCAGCTGAGAAATATTAATGTGAGAAAAGTATCTTTTATTTTAGTCTTTAGAAAAGAACTCAACAGAAAACCCTGCAACTTCAGCAGTAGAGGATAAGAGTTCCAAGATCACACTGTGGACGTACATTATTGAAACAACCTGTAGGAAAAAGAACATAATATAAAGTAATATGCTCCTCTTACATATGACATACCCAAAGCTTATGGTGTTTACATAGAATACATATATAAACATATTTCACCAAAAGTTAATATGTCCCCTGGGAATAAATTATAAAAAATAGGTGTATAATCAATCTCATATAGAGAAAAGGCACAGTTGAAAAAAAAGATTTATCTGATCCACCACCATTCAATAGAAACAAGTGATGAACAGATCTATTTGAAGATTGGAGAAACATTTAGCTTTATGAGAAACTTTCCTCCTGACCTTTCTTATAATGCATGCATACATATAAAATCAAATACTTCATGACATTAATCTAGAAAAAAAGTACCTGTCGCATTAGATTCAGCAAACTGGCTTTAAAATAAATACAGAATTGTAATCCTATATCCAAACCACATTTGAAAGAGTAATGACAAGTTACTTGAGTTTTATTGACTCAATCAGATCATATGGTGAGTCATTTCCAGACATATCGATAAACTCATTGATTCCTCTCATTCTTGTAGTCACTGGACTATAGAAAAAAGGATCAGTAGCCATTTGACCTTCATTGTGTATTAAACAAACACCAGATGGCAAGGATTCATTCAGGAAATCCATTCTTTCTTCTTCATAGTCATGTTCACACTGTTGCTTCCCACTGAGCCTTTATCTCTGTTTGTCATGGTGCCAGAGCTGCCTGCATAGCACCTTTCATGCATCACAGCTTTCAAATCTTGTCCCATTAGTTTCATTTTGTTTCCATCATAAATAATCTTCCACTTTCTCATACACTCTTTCATTATCTAATAATGGGCTGGGTCATTATACAAAGGAGCCAAGTATTAAAGGGTTATGAATACAGTTTGTCCACTTGGTTTCTGGCCAGTGTGTGAACTATTTATTAAACAGATGAATTTCTGCAACTAAAAAAGGAGAGACCTAAAGAATACAAACATCCTCATCCTGCTAACAAGTTTTCAGGAACACTAGACATAAAAATGAGGACATTTTTAATCTTGAAATTGGAAACTTTAAAGCACTATACCATGAGCATTAATCTAATTCAATGTAATTATTTCAAGAAACACACAAAAGCAAATATGCTATCCACTGAAACATTCCATCACTATTTCTCTCCTAGGCCATTCTCTAGTCTCATTTGGACATCAGCCAGCCATCTAGAAGTGTTGAAATGCTGGTAAGCATTAACAAGCCAAGTGACTCCGTTCTAAGGACATTATCCTATGAGTAAATTTCACAGAGTCCAAGAAGGGAGGCTTGTCTTTTTGGACAATGTTGTATACAGGCAAAATAAGAAAGCTGGACGTTATGTAAGATTTATTGCTGACACTGCAAAGTTTAGTACAAACAAGGAGTGCTCTCTAGTCTCAGCAGACTGGTTCTTTAGTGTTCATAGGAAGTTAAATGTTGAGCAAATAAAGTATTCTGACAGATAAAATCAGATTCTGCCCATATTTAAGGAAAAGTTAAGAAGTTTAGAATGCAGCGTGTAGGATGCTGTGAATATGTCAGCACTGAGTTAAGTCATCCCAGACTATTATTCTTACAGGCAGGCCAATTATCAGGGGATAATTAGACTGATAATGAGCATTCTGACTGGCTGAGAGGTTCCTCTGAGGCTAGAGCACCCCCTGCCCTTATAAGGCTGTCCTCCGTGCCAAGAACGGTATGTTATAAATGGGACTTTTAAAATGTCATATTTTTTTTTGAAAAACAAGTTTACATTGATTAAAAATAAGGTATTGAATTCTAAACTTACTTTTTAAATAATGAAACCCTTGTTTCATACAGCTATTTGGTAAAACACAATACAGGTAATTCAACTATTTTGGGTTTTTTTTGTAAAATATTTCTATTATATGAAAGTATTTCAACTATAGAAAACTATAAAAGAATAAAGACCCACTTATGATCCCACCTTCCTAACAAAACCAATTTAATAATTTGGAGTTTGAAATACATTTTAATGCAAAGTCTGCTGTAGCATTTGTATAAGCAATTTCTTGTATAATGTACCGTTATATGTTAACAGTAAACTCATCATATTAAGCCCTACCTATGCCAGCATATTGAATTAAATATTTTCTGCCTGGAATCCTCTTTTCCTCCTTCTTCCAACAGTTAACTTCTACTTAGTCTTTGACTCCAGCTTAACTTTCACTTTCTTAGGGACACTATTTCTTTGACTTCCCTAAGCCAAATTCTTATTATGCACTTTTATACACACTGCCTCTTTCTAGCCCTTATCATTGTTTGTGATTATTTGATTAATGTTCATCTCTCCCAACCAATAATAACCTCCGTAAGGGCAAAGTGATTCCTCTTTTGCTTAATATTATATTCCAGAAGATGATCGGACACATAATAGGTGCTCAATAAATAATTGTTGAGTGATTGAAGAAATGAACATTTTCTACATTCTTCCAGACTGTGGTATGTGAAGAAAGAAGAGAAAACGGTTTGTATTGCTCTATCAATAAGAGTACATGTAGCTAAGGATGGCATTTGCTCTGATTCCATCACCTCAGCGCTTTGCACTTTTATGTCATTGGTCAACCAGCCCTATCCTAGAAGAAAATAACAGAGCTGCAATCATGTAAATGACAGTATAGGAAGAAAAAATGAGAAAAGAAGTAGAGAAAAATAAATCGCTAGTAGATTTTGTTGTAATTGTAGCTCCTAGTAGAAATTGTTGGTAATTCCTTTACTGTGTTTTTCTTTGAATGGAAGAAACTTCTTCAAGGCTTTAAGGATGACTTCTGGTTTCATATATAGCTCCTCAGGTTAGAAAGTTTAGAAATCTGAAAACTACATTAAAAGCAACTCATCATATACTGCTTCAGTCCACTGAGTTCAAACCACAGAATAAAAATGACCAACCATTTCCAACCTAAACCATAAGTCACATATGTTATCTCAAATGCCAACTTAAATTTCTATTAAAATCTGCTCAATTTGTTACCAACATTTACAAACCTCATCATGTGGTTCAATTTTATCTCAATTGCTAATATGATCTGAAATACCTCGGTTTGTGGTGTAGAAATTTCATTTTTTAAAGAACTCACAATTTCCTATTTCAATTGTAAATCCATATGTAAATAATGTTTACTGAAAACATCTATAAAATGTTATGATTTATGGCAATGTATGTTTAAAAGTCTAAAAAATTAAGTTATTTCATTGACCCTTTTTTCTTTCACCAGAATATTATTTAGAAAACTCGGCCATGGCATTAATTTTTTTAACTAATAAACTACATTTTAGAGAGATTTTAGGTTAGAGAAAAATTGAGAAGAAATTGCAAAGAGTTTTCACACACTATCAACATTCCACACAACAGTAGTACATTATTATTCAAAGTTCATAATTTGTGTAAGGGTTTCCTCTTGGTGCTATACATTCGAGTTTTGACAAATATATACTGACATGTATTCACCATGGTAGTTCCATAAAGAATAGTTTTACTGCTCTAAAAATCTTTCATGCTTTGCCTATTCATCCCTCCCTCTCCCCTAAACCCTGGCAACCACTTTTATGTTTACTGTCTCCATAATTTTTCCTTTTCCAGAATGGCATACAGTTTGGATTATACAATATGTTAGTCTTTCAAGACTGTCTTCTTTCACTTAGTAATATGTATTTAAGTTTCCTCCATGCTTTTTCATGGGATGATAATTTATTTTTTTAAGCACTAAGAAATATTCCATTATCTGAATCTATCACAGTTTATTTATCCATTCACCTAGTAAAGGACATCTTTGTTGCTTCCAAGTTTTGACAATTATAAATAAAGCTGCAAAAAACATGCTTGTGCAGGCTTTTGTGTGAAAATAAAGTTTCATTCATTAGGTAAATATCAAGGAGCACCATTGCTGGATTGTATGGTAAGAGTCTGATTTGTTTTGTGGGAAACTGCCGAACTGTCTTCAAAGTTACATTGAATTCTCATTAGCAATAACTGAGAATTTTTGTTGCTCTATATCCTCGCTAGCCTTTGGTATTGTCAGTGCTTTAGATTTTGGTCATTCTAATAAGTGTATGGTGGCATTATTGTTTGAATATGATGTCAAACATCTTTTCATGCGGTTACTTGCCATCTGCATATCTTCTTTGGTGAGAATTTGTTCAAGAATTTTGCCCACTTTTATTCAGGTTATTTTCTGATTGTTGAGTTTTAAGTGTTCTTAGTATATTTTGGATTACAGATATTTATCAGAGTTGTCTTCTGCAAACATTTTTCTCCAAGTCTTTAGTTTGACTTATTCTCTTCATATTAGATTTCACAGAGCAGAAGTTTTGAATTTTAGTTTTGTAGTTTTGCATTTTACATTTGGGTCTATGATTCATTCTGAGCTAATTTTTGCAAATGATTTAAGATCTATATCTAGATTTTTTTTTTGCATGTGCATGTTTAGTTGTTGCACCCCTGTTTGTTGAAATGACCATCCTGATTACATTTCCTTTGATCCTCTGTTAAATATTAGTTGACTATATTAATATGGGCCTATTTCTGAGCTCTGTTCTGTTACATTGATCTATTTAAATATTCTTTCACCAATGACACATTGTCTTAATTAGTGTAGCTTAATAGCAAGTATTGTGTCACCAGAGTGTTAGTCCTCAGACTTTGTTCTTCCCCTTCAATATTGAGTTGGTTATTCTGGGTCTTTTGCCTTTCTATATAAACTTTAAGAACAGTTTGTCAATATCAAGAAAAAAACTTAGTGAGATTGTGCTGGGATTGCATTGCATCTATAGATCAGGTTGGGATGAACTGACATTGTGACTATAGGTAGTCTTCCTGTCCATGGACATGGACTGTTTCTCCATTTGTTTAGATGTTTTGTGGTACTATTCATCAGCGTTTTGTAGTTTTATTTCATAGAAGTCTTGCACATATTTTGTTAGGTTTATACTTACACATTTCACTTTTTAAGGATAATCTAAATGGTAATGTGTTTTAAATTATAATTTTTACTTTTTACTACTGGTATATGAAAGTGATTGACTTTTATGTACTAAACTTTTATCATGTACCTTTGATAAAATTGTTTATTAATTTCAAGAAACGTTTTGTCATTTAAAAAAAAAATTCTACATAGGCAATCATGTCATTTGCAAACAAAGACAGTTTTGTTTCTTCTTTCTGTATCTGTGCACTTTTTCTTTCCTTTTTGCCTTATTGCATTAATTAAGACTTCCAGTATAATGTTGAAAAGCAGTGGTGGGAGGCGATGTCTCATTGTGTTCCTTACCTAAGTGGGAAAGCCTTGAGTTTCTCACCATTAAGTATTATGTTAGCTGTATATTTTTCTATATATTTTTTTAAATCAAGTAAGGAAGTTCCTTCTATTCCTAGCTTTCCAAGAGATCTCAATATCAATGGAAGTTGAATTTTTGTCAGATGACTTTTTGAATTTATTAATATGACCACGTGATTTTTATTCTTTGTTGATGTAATTGATTACATTAACTGATTTTCAAATGTTGAATGAGCTTTGCATACTTGAATAAATCCCACTTAGTCATGGTGTGCAATTCTTCTTAAATATATTGCATTGGATTTGCTAATGTATTTTGAGGATTTTTACATCTATGTTCATGAGAGATATTGATCTAAAGTTTTCTTTACTCGTAATGTCTTTGTCTCTTTTGGAATTCAGACAATGTTGGCCTTATGGAATTAGTTTGTAAGTATTCCCTTTGCTTACACCTTCTGGAATAAATTGTACAGAATTTGTTTAATTTTTTCCCAATGTTTGGTAGAATTCAACAGTAAACCCAACTGCAATTGGTGCTTTCTGTTTTGTAGGAATACTAATTATGGATTCTACTTTTTAAATAAATACAAGACACTTCATATTGTCTAACTTTCACTGTGTGAACTTTGGCAGGTGTATCTTTTAAGGAATTTGTTCATTTTATATAAGTTATCAAATTTATGGCCATAGAATTGTCCGTAATATGACTTGATTATCTTTTTAATATCAATTGTATCTAAGGTGATGTCTCCTTTTTCATTTCTGATAGTACCATTTTGTGTCTTTTCTCTTTTTTCCATAGGTAACCTGGCTAGAGGCTTATCAATATTATTGATCTTGTCAAAGAGTCAGTTTTTGGTCTTACTGATTTTTTTCTGTTGATTTCCTATCTGTGATATTATTGATTACTACTCTGATTTTTGTTTCCTTTCTCTTGCTCACTTTGGATTTATTTTGCTCTTTTTTTCTTAATATGTTAAGGTGGAAGCTTAGGTAATTAACATTAAATCTTTCTTCTTTTCTATTATACACATTCTATGCTATAAATTTGCCTCCAAGTGCTGCTTTTTCTACATTCCATACATTTTGATGAGTTGTATTTTTATTTTAATTTACTTTAAAATATTCTGTTTTGTCTTGAGATTTTTCTTTGAACCAATTATTATTTAGATACGCCTTATTTAATATCCAAATATTTTGGGATTTTCCAGCTGTATTTCTGTAATCTATTTTTAGTTTAATTCCACTGTGGTCTCAGAGCAAACATTGAATAATTCTTGTTCTTCAAAATTTGTGAATACATGTTTTATGGCTCAGAATGTGGTTTACCTTGGTGAATGTTTCATATACTCTTGAGAAGAATGTGTACTCTGCGGTTGTTGAGTGAAAAACCTCTATAGATGTTATTTATGTCCAGTTGATTGATGGTGTTGTTAAATTCAAGTATATCTTTACTGATTTTCTGCTCGATTGATTTGTCTATTGATAGATTTATAATAGATATGTGTTAAAATCTCCAACTATAACAGTGTATTCAACTATTTCTCCTTGCTGTTTTATCTGTTCTTTCTTCATGTGTTTTGACACGTCGTTGCTAGGCACATGCACACTAAGGACTGTTATGTTTTCTTGGAGTATTTTCCCCTTTATAATTATTTAATACCCTTATTTATCCCTGATACCTTTCTTTGCTCTAAAGTCTGCTCTATTTAAAATTAATATAACTATTCTCACTTTCTTTTGATTAGTGTTCGCATGGAATATCTTTCTCCTTCCCTTTACTTTTAATGTATATGCATCTTTATATTTATAATGAGTTCTTTTTTGGCAATATATGTTAGGTCTTGATTTTTGATACACTATTACTATCTTAGTCTTTTAATTGATGTATTTGGACTCTTGATTTTTAAAGTAACTATTTATATAGTTTGATTAATACCTACTATATTTGTTACTGTTTTCTGTGTTTATTGTCTTTGTTCTTATTTTTGTCTTCTACACTTTTTCTGTCCTTTATAGGGTTAATTGAACATTTTGTTTGATTTTATTTTCTCTCATTCTTAACATATAATTATAATTTATTTTTTACTTGTTTTAGTAGTTGTCCTAAAGTTTACTGTAGACATGTCTAACTAATCTAATTCTACTTTCAAAAAGCACTATGAAACACTTGTAGGACAAGTACCATATGATTAAAAAGAAAATCCTAATTCCTTTCTCTAATTCTTTCTATCATTATCTTTTATTTCTCTTATACATAAGCATATATATATATATATATATATATACACACACACATAAACATACACAATCAAATACATTACTTTCTGTTATTATGAGCAAACTGCTATTTAAGTTAATTAAGAACTTAAAAAACAAATTTATGAAAATTTTACCTTCACTTAGTTTTTTCCAATGCTCTTTCTTTATGTAGTTCCAAGTTTCTGACATATATCATATTTCCTCTCTCTGAAGACCTTCTTTTGACTTTGCTGGTATAGCAAGTCTACCAGCCAAAAAAAAAAAAAAAAAAGTCTCAATTCACTTTTAAGTATTTCTCCTTCTCTTTCAAAGAATAATTTCACAAGGTCAGAATTCTAGATTGGTTTATGTTTTTTTAGCATGTCACTCTACTGTCTTATTGCTTGTATTGTTGCTGAGGAGAGTTTGGATTCAATTCTTATCTTTGCTCTTACATAGCTAAGATGCTTTTTTTCTTTACTTACTATTTTTTGGTATTTTTTTCTTTATATTTTATTTCCTGAAGTTTAAATATTATTTATGTAGGTGTAGCTTTTATATCATTTGTTCAGCTTAATGTTCTCTTCACTTTCTGGATCTGTGGTTTGGTGTCTGACATTAATTTGGAAAGATTCTCAATCATTATTCCTTCTATGATTGCTTCTGTTGATTGCTTCTGTTCCTTTTTTTTCTTTATTTTCCTTCCGTTATTAGCATTAAACATATGTTAAATCCGTAGTAGCTGTCCCACAACTCTTGGACATTCTGTTCTCATATATTGTTTTCTCCAGTCTGTTCTTTGTTTTGTAGAGTTGGGAGTTTGTATTGTCATCGCCTAAAACTCAGAGATTTTTTTTTCCCATCAAAGACATGTTTCCATCGAAAGGCATTCTTCATTTCTGTTGTAACATTACTTATCTCTAGCATTTTTAATTTTTTTCTTAGAATTTCTATTTCTATGCTTTATCATTCATCTCTTCTTTCACATTGTCTACTTTTTCATTAAATCTTCTAGCATATTTATTATAGTTTTTTTTTAATGCTGGTCTAATAATTGGTCTAATAATTCCAAGAAATTCCCGTCACATCTGATTCTGGTTCTGATACTTTATTCAGTTGTTATAAACTGTGTTGTTTTGCCTGTTGGTCTGCCTTGTATTTTTTTTCGAAAGGTTAGCATGATGTACTGAGTAAAAGAAATCACAATAAATATGCTTTTAGTAATGTAGTGAAAGTCATATAGGCTCTGCAGTCTTATGATTAAGTTTTAATCTCTTAATAAGCCTGCCTGTACCTCTGGGCTGTAAAATTCCCAAATGCTTCTTCATTTACCCTCACCCTACTTAACTGGAAGAGAACTGCTAGAGGGGGATGACGTTGGGTATCTCCCATCCCCAAGATCAGTGAGGTCCTAACATAACCCCAACAGGTAAGACTCTGATTAAAGGGAAAAAAAAAAATTCCTGAGGGCATTCCTTGTTAAGAAAAACGGAATGCTCTGGCATATTTCAAAATGGTTTCTTTACCCCTCCTTCATGTCACCAGGACAGAAGTTAAAAGAGGCTCTTGAATTTATGGTATTCATGAAAAGACTTCCATACTATCACCCTGCAAAACTTCCAACCTGATTTTGTGCTTTCCTCTGTAATTATAAAATACTCTGATCTGTCCTAGATTCTGAAAATCTAACCATCCAGAATCCTATGATCAGAAAGCAATTCTTCTGCCTTGACCATGCATACTCATTCCCTATCCTACTTCTCTCTTTATTTTTCTCAGTAGCATTTATTACTATATGATATTACTCATAAACACATGTAATTTACCTCTCCCTGACTGCACTAGACTGTAGGCTCTGTGAAGTCAGGAACTGCGTCACTTTGGTTAGCTATTGTTTACAGGGCCTTGAATAGTGCCTCCATATAATAGGTTTGCAAATATTTATTGAATGAATGATTCCCTCACAAGTGAAAATGATTTTCAATCAAAGTGACTCTATGTCTAGGATGTTAGTTAGGTTAGTTTTAAGACTCAATTGTTTTATTTTATTTTATTTATTTTATTTGATATACTAGCAAATGCATTCAGTCAAAATGTCATTATGTAGGTATAATCTATATGATAGCTACTCACTAATATTATTATATGTAAATTTATTTGCATTTCCCAAAAATATATGCCCAGTGGTACAGTGTACTCAAACTCTAGGGCACATACACACTCACTAAATGATCTTTAATAATCTTTTAAATACTATCTATTAATATAGAAATACTTATTCTATATAACATTTTAAATATTTTAGTAAAATAAAATATTATGGCTGGAAAATGAAGTACTAAAACCTTAAAAACTTGTTATCTCTGATTGGTACAATTGTGAATTATTGTTATTTTTTCTTTATACTTTTTGATACTTTCAAAATGTTCTACAATGAATATATAGTAATTTTATAATAAAGATATGTTATTTGAAACAATATTTTAGACTTCTAATGCTAAAAAAAATCACACAGTAAAATTAAAGACAGAAATATTATGTAGAAAAATGTATTCTTTCATTTATCTTGATAGAACATAAATGGGAAAGATATTTATCACCTCTATACAGACGACTAGTTCTGAAACTGTTTATTTCCCAGAATAATTTTAATTATTTTTATATATTTTCGGGGTTTTGATGTAATACTTTTAATTTATGAAATTATTCTTAGGCTTTTTTTCTATTCTATATGAATTAAGTAATATTTTATTAATAATATTTTATTGTTAAACATTTCAGATTTGCAGAAAATTATGAGGATAGTACAGAGATTTTCTGTAAACTGTTATTTAGTTGACCCCATTATTAAGATCTTACATTTGCATAGTACAATTATTACAATTAATGAGCTAATATTTATATACTATTTTTTTCCATTTATTTATTTTATTGCATTTTAGGTTTTGGGGTACATGTAAAGAGCATGAAAGATTGTTGCATAGGTACACAAGTGGCAGTGTGATTTGCTGCCTTCCTCCCCATCACCTACATCTGGCATTTCTCCCCTTGCTATCTCTCCCCAACTCCCCACCCCCCACTGTCCCTCCCCTATTTCCCCCCAACTGACCCCAGTGTGTAGTGCTCCCCTCCCTGTGTCCATGTGCTCTCATTGTTCAACACCGCCTATGAGTGAGAACAGAACAGGTGTTTGATCTTCTGCTCTTCTTTCAGTTTGCTGAGAATGGTTTCCAGGTTCATCCATGTCCCTACAAAGGACACAAACTCATCATTTTTGATGGCTGCATAATATTCCATGGTGTATATGTGCCACATTTTCCCTGTCCAGTCTATCATCGATGGGCATTTGGGTTGGTTCCAGGTCTTTACTATTGTAAACAGTGCTGCAATGAACATTCGTGGGCACGTGTCCTTATAGTAGAACGATTTATAATCCTTTGGATATATACCCAGTAATGGGATTGCTGGGTCAAATGGAATTTCTATTTCTAGGTCCTTGAGGAATCGCCACACTATCTTCCACAATCAGTGAACTAATTTACACTCCCACCAACAGTGTAAAAGTGTTCCTATTTCTCCACACCCTCTCCAGCATCTGTTGTCTCTAGATTTTTTAATGATCGCCATTCTAACTGGCGTGAGATGGTATCTCAATGTAGTTTTGATTTGCATTTCTCTGATGACCAGTGATGATGAGCGTTTTTTCATGTTTGTTGGCCTCATGTATGTCTTCTTTTTTAACTAAATTCTACATTTTATTTAGATTTCCATAGTTTTTATTTTGTTGTTGTTGTTGTTCCAGAACCCCATCTAATTAGTTATTATGACTCCTTAGGCTACTCTACGCCTTGACAGCTATCAGAGTTCTCTTGTTTTGATGACCTTGACAGTTTTGAGGACCATGGATTAGGTCTTTTGTAAAATGCCTATTGGGATTTGTTTGATATACTTGTTGTTATTAAATTGGATGTATTAGTCCATTTTCATACTGTGATAAATAACTACCCTAGACTGGTTAGTTTATGAAAAAAAAAAAAAAAAGATGTAATTGGCTAACAGCTCTGCAGGCTTAACAGGAAGCATGACTGGGTGGCCTCAGAAAACTTAGAATAATGGTAGAAGGCAAACGGAAACAAGGCACATCTTACATGATGGCAGAATATAGAGAGAGCAATTTTGGGAACTGCCACACAGTTTTAAACCATCAGATCTCGTGAGAACTTACTCACTATCATGAGAATGGCATGGGGGGAACTGCCCCCATGATCCAATCATCTCCTAGCAGGTGTCTCCCTGCAAATTCTCCAATGCTCTGCTTCCTCTTAAACATAAGTTCCAATTTCACACCATCTCTTTCTTTATGCATATAAATGCACATTTTTAGAAAAAGCCATGTCAATCTTGAACTCTTTGCTGCTTAGACACTTCCTTAACCAGATATCCTAAATCATCTCTCTCAAGTTCAAAGTTCTGCAGATCTCTAGGGCAGGCACAAAATGCTACCAGTCTCTGTTAAAGCATAGCAAGAGTGACCTTTGCTTTAGTTACCAGTAAGTTTCTCATCACCATATGAGACCACTTCAGCCTGCGCTGTCTGTATCACTATCAGCATTTTGGTCAAAATCATTCAACAAGTCTTTAGGATGTTCAAAACTTTCCCGTGTCTTCTTGTCTTCTTCTGAGCTCTCCCAACTATTCCAACCTCTGCCCATTACCCAGTTCCAAAATCATTTCCACATTTTCAATTATCTTTATAACAATACCCCACTTCTCTTGATACCAATGTTCTGTATTAGTCCATTTTCACACTGCTATAAAGAACTACCTAAGACTGGGTAATTTATAAATAAAAGAGGTTTAATGACTCACATTTCCATAGACTTAATGGGAGGCATGACTGAGGGGCCACAGGAAACTTACAATCATGGAGAAAGAGGAAGAAAGATACATCTTACATGGTGTCAGCATAGAGAGACAGCAAGGGGGTAAATGCAACACACTTTTAAACCACACTTTTAGATTTGATGAGAATTCACTCACTATCACAAGAACAGAATGGAGGGGAACCAACCCAATGATTCAATCACCTCCCACCAGGTCCATTCCTTGCCATATGGGGATTACAAGTCAAGATACAATTTGTGAGATTTGGGTCAGGACACAAAGCCAAACCATATCATTCTAACTCCTGGCCCCTCCCAAATCTCATGTCCTTCTCACATTTCAAAACACTGAGGTTATGTCTTTTTGGGAAGACAACAATAGATGTACCATTTTCATTGCATCTTGTCAATGGCACATACTGTCAACATGATTTGTCACTGCTGATGTTGACCTTGATCATTGACTAAGGCAGTAGTTGTCAAATTTCTCCCCTATAAAGCAGCTACTTTTATTCCTTTCTGACTATATTTTTTGAAAGGGAGTCACTATGTATATCCCTCACTTTAAAGCTAGAGAATTGTGCTCTTATCTTCTTGAGGGTGAAGCAGCTACACAAATTATTTGGTATTCTTCTGAAAGAAGTTTTGTTTTTGTTCCACCATTTCTTTATTTATTCAATAAGTGAAGATTCATGCATATTTATTTTGTATTTTGGTTAAACTTCAATCCTTTCTTTGCTCATTGTTCTATTCATGCTTTTTGAGAACTCTTTTCATTGGATCCTGTGTCTCTTTGACAGACTCCTCACCAGTGTGTGTTTATGTAGGTGTGTGTTTGTGTGTATGTTTAACCCTGTCATGTTTTTGGTGCTATAAGATAATCCAGGTGCATCTTACATATTTCCAGCCCCAAACCTACAATCAGTCATTTATCTATGAAACTCTGATTCCTTTTATTGGAAAATTGCATTAGAAACTTGGATCTGGGTACTTAGTGTACACTTTTCCAACAAAATGTCATTTTTAGGCACTCTCAGCTGATAGAGCAAAGAAATATATATGTGCATTCTATCCATGTATATAGAGATGTATATAAACATTGTCACCTGTATCTATAGTTAGCTAAACATGACTTAAACTGTTGTCTCCAATGTAAATCAATTACCACATTGATTATCTTAGCCTTCTGCCTTCGTTTATTTGTAAATTCCCATTCCAAAGGTATGAAATGTGGATCCCACAGTCCACTCTCCATTTATGTAATTATTTAACTCCAGCATAAATGTATAGCAGTATCAAAATTGCTAACTAATGGGAAAAACATTTATTAACTAGCATATAGTGCTTATGCACAGTTCTTTTGCCTATAGTCTCACACTCCATTCATTTCCAAAGTTTCTTAAGTAAGAACCTTTTCTCCCAATGCCTTCAGTGTGGTTGTTGCATATATTTGCAATAAGCTCAAATTTTTGTCATATATTGCATTTCATCCTGAGATCTCTGAAATGTGTAAATAAATTTTTAAATGTCTGAATGAATTTTTAAATTTGCATATGTTATTAAACCTTTGTACTGCACTTCTGTATGGATTTTGACAAATGTGTAATATGTATCCAGCATTGCAGTATTATATTGAGTAGTTTGACCACACTGTAAATCCTCTGTACTTTACCTATTCAATTTTTCCCCTTTCTTCCTTGCAATCACTGATTTTTTTACTGTCTGTAGATTTATTTGCCTTTTCCAGAATTTCATATAATCGGAATCATAGAATGTAGGCTTTCCAGACTGGTTTCCTTCACTAAAATAGGCATTTAAGATTCATTCATATCTTCATATGATTTAATAATGTTTTTCTTTGTATCACTAAGTAATATTCCATTGTATGAATATGCCATAGTTTGTTTATTCATTCACCTATTGAAGGACATCTTGGTAGTTTCCAGGTTCTGATGATAATGAAAACATTTTATAAACATTCATGTGTATGCTTTGGGTGAACATAAGTTTGTAAGAGTTGGGCAAATATCTCAGAGCACAATTGATGGACCATGTGGAAAGACTGTGTTTAGCATTATAAGAAACTATCTGTCTTCAAAACTGGCTGTACCATTTTGCATTCCTACACGTAATGAATGAATATTCCTGCTGCTCCACAGCCTCACCACCACTCGTAATCATTGGAGCTTTTTGTATTGTTTTAGTTTTACTTATTTTACTAGGTGTAAGCAGTATCTCATTATTGCCATATTTGAAATTCTCTAATAATAAATGATGTTGATTATTCTTATATACCTATCTGCCATCTGTATATCTTCTTTGATGAAACTTTTTTTTATTCTTAAATTTGAATTTTTTAAAGAATTACATTTTAATCGTCATGTCTATATTTTAGATACAAGTCTTTTTCAGGTATGTATTTTGCAAATATTTTTGTATTGGTCTGGGATACTATTATCATTCTCTTAATGGTGTTGAATTCAATTTGCTAGTATTAGGTAAAGAATTTCTGCATCTATGTTCATGAAAGATATTGCTCTAGTTTTCTTTATTTGTACTGAGTCTTTTTCAGGTTTTGGTATTAGAGTAGCACCAGCCTCAAAGAACAAGCTAGAAGGTATTCCTGCTGTTTCTACCTTTTGGAAGACAAATAATACATTTAGCAAACATTTAATGAAAAATATTATTTATCTACAATTTCTATTGTATTTTTTTCATTAAATGTTTGCTTAAGTGAACCTATCTAAAACTGGTGCTTTCTATTTAGGAAGGTTATTAATTATTGACTCAATTTCTTGAATATACATAGGTATATCCAAATATGGTAGTCTCCTTGTATGAGTTCAGCAGTTTGTATTTTTCAAGCCATTGGTCCATTTCTTATGAAGTATTAATTTAGGAAGCATAAAGTTGTTCATATTTCTTTACTATTCTTTTGATGTCTGTGGGACCAACAGAGATAATACCTCTTTCCTTTCTGATGCTGTGAATTTCTGTATTCTCTATTTCTTCTTGGTTTACCTTCTTACAGATTTATCAATTTGATTTATCATTCCAAACCAGCTTTAGATTTCATTGATTTTTCTCTATTTTCTGTTTTCAGTTTCATTGATTTCCTGCTTCTGTCCACTATGATGTTACTGTTATTTGTTTAACTTATCCAAGGACTATAATCACAGAATATATTGTTGTTATTACTCTAAATAAACAGATATCTTTTATAATTAATAAGAAAATAAAATATTTTAATAATGTAATACTTTAATTTTTCCTTTTCTGATGTTCTTCCTTTCTTTATTTAGATGTGAGTTTCTGCATGATATCATTTTCCTTCCCTCTAAAGAATTTTTAGAATATTACTTGCAGGGAAGATTTATTGATGTTAAATTTCCTCAGATTTTTGTCTGAGAAAATTGTTACTTTGCCCACAATTTTGAAGAATAATTTCACTGGATATAAAATTTTAGATTTCATTTTGCTTTTTCTTTTAACACTAAATATCTCACTTCACAGTCTTTTTGATAACAGAGTTTTAGAAGGAAAATCTTCCATAATTCTTAGCCTTTTTCTTGAAAAATAAGTTTTATTTCGTTTTCTTCTGCTGACTTCTTTCAAAACTTTCACTTTATATTTTTTTTACTGAAGTTTGATTTTAATATGCTTAGATGTTTTAGTATTTATCTTTCTCAGTGTTGTCTGTGCTTTCTGGATCTATGGTTTGGTTTGTGCCATTAATTTTGGAAAATACTCAGCCATTATTTCTTCAAATATTTCCTTGTTCCTTTACCTCTTTTCTTTTTGCTATTCTCATATATGTAAGTCACATGTATCCAATCTTCCATTTTATTCTAAAAATTATTTTCCTCTTTTCTCTTTGCATTTCTGTTTGCAAAATGTATAATGTTTTCTCTTCATGTTAACTTAATTTCATCAGCTGATAAGCCCTTGTAAAGAATTTTTCATTTCTGTTACCATGGCTTTAATTTCTAGCATTTTCTTTTCATTCTTTCATGGAGGTTTTATCATTCTATTTAATATACCAATCTGTTCTATTATTGTCCCTACCTTTTTTTATAGAATACTGAACATATCAGTCACAGTTATTTTAAATTCCTTAATGATTCCAACATCTGTGACATAGCTGAGTCTTATCTGATGTTTGTTTGTCTTCAGAGTATTTTTTCTTGCCTTTTGTAATTTATGTTTTGTAATTTTTGTTTTGTAATTTATGTTTTGTAATTTTTCTGTTGAAAGTCAAATATGATGCATGAGGTAGGTATTAGGAACTGAGCTAAGCAGGCCTTTTGTGTGGAGATTTATAATAATGGGGCTAGGAGGAAGGCCATGTTTACTGTTTGTTGTAGTTGTAGGTGCCAGAGAATTCAAATTTCTAGAGTGCCCTTGTTTTGTCTTCCCTGTTGTATGTAGCATCCGTAAGAACTCCTTAGATAAAGTGTATTTTACAGCTCTTTGAGAAATAATACATGATTCTACTGGATCCTTATTGATGTCATGGTAAGGAATCAGGGAGGAAGAACATTCTACAGTGATTAAATCTCAGATATATAGTGGATTTTTTGACATATACTGTAACTTTCACAAGTTACTGTTCTTAGATTTTTTCTCCTCAAATATTACAGAAAGACCAGAGGATGCTGAAGTAGAAGGACTGCCTTCTTTATCAGGTGGATAAGCCTCTGGTAAATTCTTGCCCTTACAGAGTAAACTTTTTTTGTGGAGAATACTCTATGAGGATTTCACATTGGCTAATTTTCCCTTTCTCCTACCAGAACCAGGAGAAGATATTTTTTTACTTTTCAAGGTGTGAATTTAGTGTGGTTCCTGCAGGTAAAACCCAAGAAAGTATTTGGGGGTTGGGAGTGCTGAGCACCAAGATTGTGTCTCCCAGGAATTTCTCATTCTCATGCTACTCCACACTCAGCCTCCAAAAATAAATTTAGACTGTCATGTGAGTGTTCTTATTGGCTTATGACTCCAATGGCTTCTTATCCAGGAAAGGAGATTGAGAGCATGACTCCACGTTTATCTGTCTGTCTAGATTTCAAGGTAGCAGTGTACTCTGGAACCTCAGTTCTCTAATGGACACAGTAAAAGTATAAAAAAAGTAAAAGCTTTATACATGCCAAAACTTTTGATGGTTAATTTTATGTGACAACTTGATTGAAGTAAGGAATATCCAGATAGCTATAAAAAATTACTTCTGGACATGTCTGTGAAGGTGTATCTGGAAGAGATTTGCACTTTGATAAATATACTGAGTAAAAAAAAGTAGCCCTCACCAATGTGGACAGCCATCATCCAATGCATGGAGGACACAAAAAGAACAAGGAGATAGAAGAAGGGCAAATTTATTCTTTCTACTTGAACTGGGACATCTATCTTCTCCTGCCTTCAGATACCATAGCCCCTGGTTGGCAGGCCTTTGCATTCAGATCAGGAATTATTCCATTATTTTCCCTGAGTCTTAGGCCTTCAGATTTAGATGGAATTACACCTTGGTTCTCCAGTTTGCAGAGAGCAGATCATGGGACTTCTTAGCTACCATAATATGTGAGCCATTTCCTGTATATATTTCTTATTGGTTCCATTTCTCTGGAGAACTCTGAATAACACAGAATTGAAATCAAAAGTCTAATTTATTTTACTTTTAAATCATGTAATCATGACACATATTCTAAAAACAGCCCATTTTTTTCAAATGCAGTCACTGATAGATTGTTCTGCCTGCCAAACTCTCTATACCTCTGACATTAAACAGTCGAGTCTCTATTGTTCTCATAAACTGAAGTATTCACAGATGGGCTTTGCTCTTCTAAGACTACAGTGGAAAACCATGTGCCAGGAGAATTATTAGTCCTGGAGTCATTCTAAAGTCTCCTGGAAACCCCCACACCTGAATATATAAAATTGATATCATCATCCTCCAAGTTTTTGTCATTGCTTTTAAAAGTAGGAAAATATATGCCACAATATGTCTCATTTTAAAGGTTGAAAATTTTTATGCTATGACTATAATGACATCATTCTGCCTCCCACAGAAGGCTTTTGCTTGGAGAATTCAGCAAGAGAACAAAATTAACAGGAAACGTCACTTTAACACACACAGATGGAAAAATGTTAACATCTTCTGAATTCTATGACAATCTCCTAGATGAGAACATATATGTCACTATAACATACCAACGATGTGCAAACACATCTTATGAGCAGGTGCTAAACTGAGGTCACTGCCGGAAGATGGAAGTTTTGGCAGCACTGAGAACAAAAGATTCTTCCTAGGTGCAATTTCAAGCTAAGCAGTAAGAAGCATGTATAAGAAATGTTTCAGGCAGTATAAAACTTTGGGATGATTTGGTGCCAATGTACAGAAGAGATGAAGAGGCCTTCTATTCTGTTCCACCTTCATTTCACAGATCATGAAAAAATTCTACTCCTTACTTAAAGAATTTTTGGAATAAAATCAATCATTTTTACTAAAAACTTAAATAATATTGTGATAGTTTCAATATAAAAGAGAAGTATGTGAACTTTGCCCTCCTTGAAGCCTGACCTAACAATGAATTTTGGAAACTGTGCAGAAATATCTAGCACATTCATTTTGCTCAAATTTCCCTCTGTGCCTCTGTACCTCTAAAATGCATTTCTATGTTGCCAAAATGCTGAGAATAAAGAATTACTTAAATTTGTTCAGAATAACAGTTGAAAGCATACACAGCCAGTTCCAGTTCTATATCTAGAAAGAATGTTAACATGGTTTTGTATATACAAGATAGAGTGAATATTCTTTTCTTTTCCATAAGTAATTCTAAGGAGGTTTATTCTGAAAGTTCACAGAACTATAGAGTGAGAATTAGATGTATTTTTTATGTTTGTGAAAATGTAAGACAAATGAGATGTACAAAATTTTATAATAAAAAGAATGACATTCTTGATGATAGCATAGGAGAGATATATGGGACTATTCAAAATTAATAGCCTATAGCCTATTGTTGAGAGAATTAAACACAGAATCAAAATATTACCCTAATCCAATTTGTCTTTCAAGTCCCACCACACATACAAACACACACACATGTACAAACACACCATACATATAAGATTCAAGCTAGCAAAGCATTTTCCTCAACTCGACTCACTTTTTGATTTATAGCCCTAACCTCTTCCTTTTGTAACTCTTTCTTGCACATTTAACTTCTGAAATTGTGAGAAATTTATTATTGTTAGACAATTAAATGTACATTGCTTCCAGCGAATGGGAGGGAGTTTTTGGTTTTAATTTTTTTTTCACTCTTCCCTTTTAAGTGGATCTCAATCTATAAATGTCTCTTCTTAGAGGCATATGATAAATATTATTTTTCTACCACCTCCCTCTCATTTCCATGCTTCCTCAATGCTCACACCCCTATTAACATAAATATTGTTTTCTTGAATTTCATTATCATGTGATGGAACATCAGGAATAAGATGGAGCTGTGAAAGAAGAGATCAGAACAATAGTATGTCATAGGAGTTTGGACTTTTCTCTTTAGGTCAATATACTCAAGTTTATTAAAAATATACTTGGGAAAATGGGTTGAATATACTTCAACATAATAGGTTGAAAAAATAATAGGTACATTTAAAATCGTTCATAATCACATGATTATGATGTTATTAGGCTGATCACATTTTTAAGAGTTTCCTTTACTAGAGATAGCTTTTTATGACTAATTTACCCTGTGGCTCTCCCAAGAATAAAATATATAGCATTTGTCATGACATCATTTGGCATTTTTTAAATTGCATTTTAGTTTTTGGTGTACATGTGAAGAACATGTAAGATTGCTGCATAGGGACACACATGGCAGTGAGGTTTGCTGCCTTCCTCCCCATCACCTATATCTGGCATTTCTCCCCATGTTATCCCTCCCCAACTCCTCACCCCCCGCTGTCCCAATATACATCGAAAATATGCGTTAGACAATGGAGGTCATAGCAATATTTATCTTGTCATTTTATAGATTACTTAGATGGCACCACCAAGGGTGGTTTGAAGGTATTGCAAATAGGCTAAATATTTCCACATTTGTCATATAAGAAACAATGGGATAAAGCAAGCAACAGGACTGTTGAAGAGTTACTTTCAACATTATAGGTAAGAATAATGGTGTTCTGAATAAGATGGTGCCATAGGTAATGAAAATAAAGAGAAGAAAGATATTTTTAAGAGTTTTTAAGGAATTAGACTTAACAGGATGTATTTGATAACAGTTACAGGATGAGAGAAGAGTCCAGGGCAAGGTCCTAATTTCTGACACAGGAGCTGACTGAAGGACCACAGCACGATATGGACTTTAAAACCCAGAAGAACCTGGGGAATTGTAGGAGTAGGATGGTTTCAAGGATGGGTGCTGCAATGTGAGAAGCATGTGGAAAAGGGGTGAGGAAACCTCTCTACAATTTTGCATGGAACTGTGCTTGCTCTAAAGGGCACAGCTTTTCATGTCATGTGACTAAGTAGAGTGAATAATTATCTCATATAATTTATTTTTTCAGTAATTATGTCTAATTTCTTTCAACGGCATTTGGTCCTATATAAATTTGATTGATACATTTTGTTGCTGCTAAAGCTAAGACTGAATTCAGATCTGGTACCATTATTCTCCGTGTCAACCTCTTCAACTGACCCAAGTTCCATCAAATAAACAATCCTTCTCTAAGTGAGACTTGAAACCATAGTTATCTCTGTTTCTCCCTTAATATTTCAGTTCTACTTTTTCACCTTTTATAATGTTCTCATATCCAGAAGACTCCAAAACAATCCTGAAAAACACAAATGTAGAAATGAATGCATGGAAAGACATACCATTATTTTGAGTGGGAAGAGTTAACGTATTAAAGATGCAATCTCCATAAAAATACTATTAGTTTTCATTTTCTTTGAAGCTAAATAGAGTTCAGTTGGAAAAAAATAGGAAAACCCTGAAATAAAGGATAACCCTTAAAAAGGAAAGAGTAAGAGTAACCTAGCCCTAAAAATTATCAACACATATTATGAACCTCCTATAATTTATTTATTTATTTTTTTGAGATGGAGTTTCGCTCTTGTTGCCCAGGCTGGGGTGTAATGGTGCGATATTGGCTCACCACAAACTCCACCTCCCAGGTTTAAGCCATTCTCCTGCCCCAGCCTATTCAGTAGCTGGGATTACAGGCGTGCACCACCACACCTGGCTAATTTTGTATTTTTAGTAGAGGCGGGGTTTCTCTGTGTTGGTCAGACTGGTCTTGAATTCCCTACCTCAGGTGATTCGCCCACCTCAGCCTCTCAAAGTGCTGGGATTACAGGCGTGAGCCACCTCCCCTGGAAGAACATCCTATAATTAAGATGATATGGAATTTGTACATGAGGAGACAGACAAGTGGCATAATACACAGAAAAGGACTATTTACAGTGACTTTAAAACACAATAACTTGACTGTGTATCGTTAGTTGGACATATTCTAAGACTCAACAAAAACTTAAAAATAATTATACAGTTTGTGGATTATACTCATAGATGACAGTGATATGTTGTTGTTATGAGACTTGGATTTGTAGTAAGGGAAAGACAAATAAGGATTTATGAATACTGTTAAAGGCCAGGATTGCTGACGTGAGAGAAACAGGAAATAAAAGTAAGATAAAGGTAAAAATCATATACTCCTGAATTTGAATTGGAAGCATTTTTATGAACTCATAATAAATTTTATATTTCCAAATACACATTTCTTAGCTTTGTCTTCTGAAAATATATTTTAAAATTTCCAATGATATAGTAATGAGCACCTCTAGCACTCAAATTGTAATTTCTAAATATTATTTCATAATACAAGTAATAAAGACTCCTTGGAGAAATAGAGGATTCTGAGTTCTGGGTAGAAAATTTAAGATGATCCTGGGACATTATATCACACAAAAATGTGAGAAATCTCTCAAAGGCTCCAGGGTGATACTGAGAAGCCTCAGAAGTCAACTTAAATAAGGATAACTGCAATAGATTGAAATACATCAAAATATGTTCTAATCCATGAGCTCATAATAGTTCTTTGTAAATGAAGAAATAAAACTCACTGGTTAACTTTGGAAGATGCTAGAGAATCAACTTAGGAAGATGCGAGCGAATCAACTTGCCAGTTTGCAAATTGTTTTATAAAGAGCAGTAGACATCTGAATTTTCTAAATGAGCTATAAATCAATGTAATCAAATTATTGATGAGAAGTTTCTTGTTACAGTAATATTTCAGGTAATAAAGGATTGAAGTAGAATATCACCATTTTGTAATAACTGCTTAACACCAAGAGGGAAACAAAAGACAATGGAAGATTATATTCCTCTAATAGTACACAACACAACCTATAAACAATTATTTTAGTTTGCTGTTTCTGTTTTTTGTGTTTATTTGTTTGTTTGTTTGTTTGTTTTGAGACAGGGTTTTGCTCTGTTCACCTGGGCTGGAGTGCAGTGGCCACATCACAGCCTCAACCTTCTGGGCTCAAATGATTTTCCCATTTCAGTCACCAAACAAGTAGCTGGGACTAAGGGTGCATGCCATGCTTGGCTAAATTTTGTATTTTTTTCTAGAAACAGGGTTTACCATGTTGTCCAAGCTGGTCTCGAATTCCTGGGCTCAAGTGATCCACCAACCTGGAATTTATTATAGAGTGTAAACAGAATACACCCAGTCCTATGAGCTATTGTCTAATGAGGGGGAAATGGTTATAAATCAACAGACATAAACATGTAATAAAGAACAAGAGCTGTGACACATATGCAAAATCACATGCCATGTGAAAGACATTTAGAGAAATGCAATTTAGATAGAAGATCAGAAGAGGCCTTTCTACTGAAGTAGCATTTAAATTGGCTCCTTTATGTACAGAAAAAGGTACCTGACATGAAGTTTGAGGAGGCTCTGAAACTACAGAGAGCAATGAAGTCACAATATACACCATCTGTTTGTGTTCATTACCTGCTTGATCAAACATTATGTTTTAGAAAAATTGATGATAGGAACACTTTATGTAAATTATCATGACCCTTTATACACTACAAATATTTTTCTAGTCTACTGTGTGTCTTTTATTGTTACACATATTTTTTTCCATCTGAAGTTTAAATTTTTCAAGTCTTTCATAGGTCTATGGCTTTTTGCTTCCTGCTTTCCCCAAACACGAGATTATTATAAATATTCGTATATATTTGCTTTCCTACTTTTGGAGTTCTCGTTTTTACATTTAACTCTTTCATCCATCTGATTCTATCTGTTACATAAGGGATAAGGGGGACCTAACTTGTTTCCTATGTGGTTAGTCATTTGTTTAAACCCCATTTGTTGAATAATAATAACAATTAGCATTTATTGTGGTTTACTATGAGCCAGATACTCTGCCAAATGATTTACATTTATTATTTCTGTTACTTTTCAATGTAAGCATCATTATACTTCCCAATTTTCAGAGAAGGGAACCAAAAGACAGTTAGTGATT
>NW_016107419.1:3610135-3616341 GCF_001604975.1 Cebus imitator
TATGTACTCTAGAAGACGTACACCTAAAGTAAGATTGAGAAGCAGAGAAGAGGAATATTTCCTAAAAGAAGGAACATTCATTTCCCCAGATGAAATGGGGATTTTGGCACTTAAATAGCAGACAACAAACACATTCCAAAACAAATTTGTTCAAAAAAATCAGGGTTTTTATTGAAAAAATACAGAGCTATCTTAAACACTACACAAGGTAGAGGCTGGGCGGGGTGGCTCACATCTGTAATCCCAGCACTTTGGGAGGCCGAGGCAGGCAGATCACCTGAGGTCGGGAGTTCAAGACCAGTCTGACTAACGTAAAGATTCCCTGTCACATCAAAAATAGAAAATTAGCCAGGTGTGGTGGTACATGCTTATAATCCCAGCTACTTGGGAGGCTGAGGTGGGAGAATCACTTGAACCCCAGAGGCAGAGGCTGCAGTGAACAGAGACTGCACTCCAACCTGGGCAACAAGTGTAAAACTCCATCTCAAAAAAATAAAAAATAAATAAAAACAAACAAACAAACAAACAAACAAAAAACCAAAACAACAACAAAAACCACTACACAGGGTAGAGCATCCAGATGTCACATAAGACTTGAATAATCAATAAGAAGGCCACTAGGACACATTCTGTCTAATTCTTGTTTATTTATTTTTTTCTTTCTATTTTAATTATTTTCCACTTCTGCAGACTTCTCTTCTGAGTTTGTCTGGTCCAGGTAATCACAGGTATACAGTAGGACAATGCGTAGTTGCTGGAGGCACAGCTCACAGACAGCATGACTAAGAATAAGGGACCTTTTGGGGAAAGTTTAGGGAGTAGAGTACAATGTTTTGAGAAAATGTGTATATTATATTCCAATACTTTAAAATAAAAATAATATTACTACCTGTTTTATTTATTTCAGGCCCCAGGAGAAAGTGGATATTTTAATCTCCTATTACTTGCTTTCCTAAATTAACTGTGCCCTAGAGTCTTAAAAAAAACATGTAACTTAGTCATATTGATCCACAGTACTACACTGATCCACAGATCACTGAAGAATAAAATCTGAATGATCACATCCTATGAATTCCATTAAGCGAGGGTTCCATAACACACCAACAACATAATTTATTTAAAGCTAATTGCCTAAAGGTTTATCCTAAAGATAACATTTGTCATGTACACCTATAGAATATAATGAATTTGTAGCATGAACAGTTTGTCTCTTTGACTTAATACTGACAAACGTTCAATTTGAAATTTGAAGAGGTAATGGTGGTTGTTACCAGGAAATGAAAAGCTTCAAAGCTTTACATTTTCTTGGCATAATCTCTACAACAGCATCTGTTCTTGTCTCTCTTTTTTTTATTATTATTCTTGAGTAATACTAGGAAGTTTCTAGACCAGATGAACTTCCTGTGACCTATTTAGTAGACTCAAACAATTAGCAAATGGTTATTTAATCACTCCTAAGGGTAGATTTATGTGAGACAAGTAGAATATCATGAACTTTTGATTTATTTTATATAACCTTCCATATACAATTTTTCTTACAATGCCTGGCACATAGTCTGTGAGAGGAGATAATGGGTTGAAGTAAATCTCTGCTACAGGCTATAGAGACAGTGTACTGTTATTCTCCATTGTCCCTGGTTCCATTCACCAGGCAGTTTTCACCTCTGGACTACAGACTGTTTGCTGGATTACTAGGAGCAATTAATATAAATGGTGGGCATATCTTAAGAGTGGGTGATCATATAGAGAAGATGAAGAACAGAAATGGAATATATAGAGAAGATGAAGAACGGAAATGGAAATCTGAAGTATACCTGACTGTAATGTGTGGAAGAAGGGCCCCTCAAGGAGTTTAAGAGTTAATCCTATAGGTAGCAAAAAAACTAAGAGGAAATGAGACCAAGAGCAAGTCATAGAACTTAAGAGGTAATATCACGAAGGGAAGGAATAGCAGCTTTAAATGGCACAGAGAGGATACTGAAAGCATCTATTGAAGTTGTCAAGTTAGAAATCAACAGTGACATTACTGAGAGCAGTTTCAGTGGAGTGGTGAGGAAAGAAACCAGAACACGGCAAGTTTAAGATAAACAGAAGATAGAAAATAGAAGGTAGAAAAGTTTAGAAAATGAGCATAAACTACCCTTTTTAAAAGCTCGTATGTGGAAAAGATAAGTTTAAGCAGTAATTTTGCATACTTTTGATATGAATCAGAAATTCTATAAGCTTAAGAAAAATTTGATAGTAAAAGTCACCAATGACCTGATTAAGATTTCATACAACTATTCCCAGGCACTCAAAAAGTCAATTGCTACTCCTCAGCTTTTATTTTTTTAAGAAAACCTTTTCTTAGTCATTTCTAAATTACCTACCTGAAAGTCAACCCAAAGGGAAGAAAATGAAATTATGTATCTGAACTTTCACTCAATTTTCTACCAGTCATGAATAGAGATTTAATATTTTTCCCCACATTCCCTAAGTAGAAGACAAATTATTGGTAGTCTGCATTTAATTCATATGGATTAAAGCAAAATAATCTGTTATTAACTGGTTCTGTCATTGCTTTCTTAATAGGAATGTTGATGTGTATTATCAAAATGAAAGAAAGTTATAGGCAGAAACCTATATTATTCTGTTGATGTTTCAGAACATTTAGCATTATCCCCTTAGGCTGTTTTATCCTTCTCTGAAATAGTCATACTTTCTATGAGCCCCTCTCTTCTGAGGTCCCATCCACAAGTTCATGTGAAGAAGGATTTGATAACCTGATTCATACTTACAAATTATGAAGAAAGCAGCCTCACCTGTTACCTCTCCTTAGATGGCTGTATATCTGTGACCTAAAGCTAGAAAAAGAATTTCAAATTGAAAAATTGTAATGTAGATGATGAAGCTTTATTGATTTTTACAGCCAGGCAGAGTTCTACCAGAATACACAAACAGTAGTCATTCTACCTAAATAAAGCCAAAAATACATGTTATCTTCAATTGAAGAAATATCTATGCTCAGGAAATAGATTTTCTGATGTAAGGACAAGTTTATTCTTCACTGATATTTTAGAAATATTTCCCAGTGAGATAATTGGTAGATTTTCATTTAGACATATGTGACTACACAGGTCAAGATTTCTAAGGAATTTATGTAGCAGGCTGACCTTTTGATGTTGTTACAATTCCATGGCTTTTGTTCTTATAAACACACAAGGACATTGCAAAGAAAATGGTGGAAACTTATAAATTAAAGGTTCTTCAATATTGATCAGGCTGTAATATCTAATTAACATTTTCAAGGCTTTCATTTCCTTTAGATGAGTGGCAGGCCCTGACTGGCAGCTACAGACAGCTCATGAACATGATTACAGCAAAGTAATTTGCCTTTGTTAGATACAGACTTTCAGTAATAGTGTTCACTCAGCTTAATAAAGTTAAGCATCACTTATCATCTGTACTACATTTTGCTCCTTTCCATCATATAGTGCGTTGCTTGTTCTGTTCTTATAAGAGACGTCTCCATAGATCTTCATTTTACTCTCCCACTGTGTAGGTACTATGATTCTCAAGGTTCTAGCTGTAGAATAGATATACAAAATGTAGTTTGAATTTTTATAAGCTAGTTTTCATCATTACTCAATGTACCAAAACTTTATACTCTCCAATATCATTTTATTTTGACTCATATTTGCATGCATTGAAAAAGTCCTCTGTTTCAATATGGGTTAAAATAATCACTAAGGAAACATATGCCACGTAAGTTAAAACTAACTTCAGTCTTGAGAAATCACATAAAGGATTTATGTAATGTGTAGGCTATGAAGACATTTTCAAATGACAGATTTAATTAAAATTTAGTCAGTAATGACAATATTTATAATTTAGGAAATTTATTTATTAATGAAAACTTTGCTATTCTATTATTCTATAATTAAACTATCTTGATTGATGATCTTCAGATTGGGATCTTCAAAAGAATAGAGTAAGATTTAGATATCCTTTAAACTTTTCCAAACATAATTTTCCTCTAACATTATCCTCCTGCAATGGCAAATCAGTACATACTTTAAGATAATTAGAAACTATAGTAATTTGTTTTTTATTTTCCACATATATTCTGCTTATGTACATAGTAATTTATTTTAAGTTGGAATTGAACATAGAATCTTAAAATATTTTATGATTGATTTAAGTAATAATGAGATACATTTGGAAAAATAATTATTGCATGGAGTATTACTTACAGAGTATCAGTATGAGGCTCATTAAGTTTTTATCATTTGAAAAAATTTTTGACATTTTAAAATTCTTTATATCTCTCTTCAAATTGTCTTCTGTCTCTTGGGAAGACAGACTGTCAAAACACCAAAGTAAGATCTCCTAGGAATGCTTACACTTCTGAAACTCCATCTTCTCTCCTAAGTCTTTGGCTCTTGTGTTTTTTTGTGTAAGCCAGATGTACATCAGGAATGAAGAGATATGTAACAGTGGAAATCTAGATCAAGAGCCAAACTAATGGATAAATAAATTGGGTGACATAAATATTTGAGAAGACAAGTAAGCACTTGAAATTACAAAGGCTTCTCATGACAGGAAAACCTAATGTCTTCAACTTCATGATTAAGCAACAAAAATTTTCCTTATTCACTTCAAAACCCATTTCAGACTTTAGAGTCATAATTAGAAATAAAAGCAAGGCCTTTTTGTTTCAAGTGTGGCCTATAGGGAAAATTTTCAGGAGCTACTGAATAAGAAGCACAGAGTTAATGGAATTTTGAACAATGGACAAGAGATGAACTTACCTACTAAAAGGGGAATTTAAAATTACCCTTGCTTCCAATGTAGTGAATTTTTAAATGTATGTTTGTTCATTTACTGTGTTCTGAAGGAAAATTTGCTATTGCATCTTGAGTTTACTATAGGGTAATTTTTATAAATTACCAGTGTACGATTTTACAATATTAAAAAATGGCTTTATAAAAGTAGTTGACACATGTGTAAAATGATAGTATACCCAGTGAAGATTTAGAAGTTTTCACTATTTTTCAGACTTAAGGTATGGCTTATGTTGAGTATGGATAATTTTACTGCATCATTATAGGATATGTAATATGGCTTTAGATTTCAGAAGGAAGAGTAACCACTTTCAAGTTTTATTCTCATTTTGGAGAAACAAAGAGAAAGTTTATTGAAAGTATCCTTAGGTATTCAACTGCACTTAACTCTGAACAATAGAAAATATGCTGGGGGAAGTGGCCATGGCAGAATGAAGGAATGACATTTGGCATCAGAGCAACTAGTTACTCATATCACTGGTCCTGGTAAGCAGGGTTCCAGGATATTTTCAGAGAGGGGAATATTCTTAATCTCTGCTACTGACTTAAGAAGGGGTAAGCCCTAAGTGGTTCATGTCTCTAGGATCAAACAGGGCCTTTTGTGGTTTGCCTATAATTGGGGATATGTCTATGTTCACATCTTTATTTAGCTTGGAGATATGACTACACAAGAGATGTTTGTTAATGCCCACACTACTATTTACACAGGATTCTGTTTAATTTGAAAAATATCAAGCCTTTTTTACTTGTATAGACCTCATTTTCAGAGCTGGAAACAATTGGTGCTACCATCTGCCCTTTGATTCCAACCTTCTCCGAATTCCTCTCAAAGTCCTAGACTCTCTTTCAACCTAAAGTGATTTTATTCTTCTAAACTTTGGGAAGAAAATTTATAGTATTTTATAATATTACTTTATATATCCAATTTAGATAATGTCCATTACAAAATACAAAATTTTGGAAAGTGGTGAGTTAAATATGTTATTTTCCTTCCATTCAGGTGTTTTTGTTTTATTTAATTTGTTTTAATTTTGAAAACTCATCTGTCTCTAATGGGTAATCAATAACATTGTAGCAACTGAATAGAAGAAAAGCCACATTAGGCAAAAACCTACCAAACAAAACACTAACTACTTTGGTGCCTCTGTTTGCCATCTTCTAGACACATGTACTAAAATGAATATACAGGGTGTACAACAATTCATCTCTTGTGAGATTTCATACCACTCCCAAAGTGCTCTGGGGCCTTTATTTGCACATTCTGAGGGAGGGTCTAATTATATAGGTGGCCAAAAAAACACTACTTTCCAGGCTTTTGGAAAACCATACCTAATACGTTTATTTTTCATTTGCTTATTCTTTTTTTTTTTTTTTTTTTTTTTT